>NC_057803.1:441190526-441377385 GCF_018294505.1 Triticum aestivum | reverse complement strand
AGATCTGGCGGATCACGGCCTTCTTCGTCCGTTCCAGGCCCTCCTCCGCGCCTCCCCGTCGGCGAGCCGCCGTCGTCCGCCACCGCTCTTGCCGTCCTCCTCCCTGCTCGTGCAGAGGCACGAGGACGACGAGAAGGAGCTGCTCGCTCCGCTCGTAGGCCCCGCCGTGGGCTATATCTAGCCAAAGGCCCAGCACCGCCCCAGCTTCATCCATCCCAGCTCACGGCCCGGGTCCCAGCAATACTATCGCCGGCCTCCTCTGCTTCCAGCTGGGCCGAAGCCCATGGTGGGCAGCAGATCCAGCGCCCCTCCTTTTTTTCCTTCCACTGTTGGGCGAGCCTCTGATCTGTCCCATTCATGTTTTTTTTCCAGATCTATGATTTTCCCTTTTTCCTGAGTTTACCCGTTTTACAGAATAACCCCTAAGCTCCATGCATATTGTAGCTCTCAAACCGTGCATCACATGTAAATAACTTATATATGAAAAATGCTTAAAATTGTGTCTAGTTTCATAATATGTCACTTTCACCCATGTTTAGAATGTTTAAAATGTTGTTTGCATATAATTTGCTCCTATGCCATGTTAAAATGCTTTAATTCATAACTAAATAACCATAACTCGGAATTTAACAAACTTTATATGTAAATGGGGTGGAAAAATGCCTAGTTTAACATGGTGGCCTTACTTTGCATGTTTAACAACTCTAAAATTGTGTTTAGGGCAGAACAGGACCAAACCTAATAAATGCATATGAGGATTTTCCAGAAGTGTTGTTTGTTGTTCTGGCCTCATTTAAATTTCCCTAGATAGGTAGTTTTCATTTGCTTCACCACTTGCTATGTTAATCAACATTTAATATTGTTGGGTACATAAACGAGATCGAACTAAATAACTTGTTGTGGTGTTTCGTCAATATGCAACTCATTGCATATTGAGCTCCACTTAATTTGTAGGGTTGCTTGTGCACTTTGCCATGCCATGCTTCATTAAACCGGACATGCATCATACTTGGTTGTGCATCATGCTATGTCCATGTGGTGGTTGTTTACTATGTTGTTTGCTCCTTTCCGGTGTTGCTTCTTCGGGTTGGTTCCGATAACGTCGTGTTGTGAGGACCCATTCGACTACGTCCGTTTGTCTTCTTCATGGACTCGTTCTTCTTCCTTGCAGGATCTCAGGCAAGATGACCATACCCTCAAAATCACTTCTATCTTTGCTTGCTAGTTGCTCGCTCTTTTGCTATGCCTATGCTACGATACCTACCACTTGCTTATCATGCCTCCCATATTGTTGAACCAAGCCTCTAACCCACCTTGTCCTAGCAAACCGTTGTTTGGCTATGTTACCGCTTTGCTCAGCTCCTCTTATAGCGTTGTTAGTTGCAGGTGAAGATTGAAGTTTGTTCCTTGTTGGAACATGGAGATATTGTTCCTTGTTGGAACATGTTTACTTGTTGGGATATCACAATATCTCTTATTTAATTAATGCATCTATATACTTGGTAAAGGGTGGAAGGCTCGACCTTATGCCTAGTGTTTTGTTCCACTCTTGCCGCCCTAGTTTCCGTCATATTGGTGTTATGTTCCCGGATTTTGCGTTCCTTACGCGGTTGGGTAATAATGGGAACCCCTTGACAAATCGCCTTGAATAAAACTCTTCCAGCAATGCCCAACCTTGGTTTTACCATTTGCCACCTAGCCTCTTTTTCCCTTGGGTTTCCGGAGCCCAAGGGTCATCTTATTTAAACCCCCCTGGGCCAGTGCTCCTCTGAGTGTTGGTCCAAACTAGAGCCCTGTGCAGCGCCCCCTCGGGGAAACTCGAGGTTTGGTTTTAGTTGTACGGATTGCTCATCTGAGTGTGCCCTGAGAACGAGATATGTGCAGCTCCTATCGGGATTTGTCGGCACATTCGGGCGGTGTTGCTGGATTTGTTTTAACTTGTCGAAGTTGTCTTGTAGAACCGGGATACCGAGTCTGATTGGAATGTCTCGGGAGAAGGTATATCCTTCATTGACCATGAGAACTTGTCATGGGCTAAGTTGGGACTCCCTTGCAGGGATTTGTACTTTCGAAAGCCGTGCCCGCGGATATGGGCAGATGGGAATTTGTTAATGTCCGGTTGTAGAAAACCTGAAGTTGACCTTAATTAAAATACATCAACCGCGTGTGTTACCGTGATGGTCTCTTCTCGGCGGAGTCCGGGAAGTGAACACGGTGTTGGAGTTATGCTTGACGTAGGTTGTTCTAGGATCACTTCTTGATCATAGTTTCTCGATCGTGCTTTGCCTTTTCTTCTTGCTCTCATTTGCGTATGTTTAGCCACCAAATATGCTAGTCGCTTGCTGCAGCTCCACCTCATACCTTTACCTTACCCATAAGCTTAAATAGTCTTGATCGCGAGGGTGCGAATTGCTGAGTCCCCGTGGCTCACAGATTACTTCCAAAACCAGCTTGCAGGTGCCGATGAGCCCGTGCAGATGACGCAACCAAGCTCAGGAGGAGCTCGATGAAGATCTTGTCCTTTGTGTTGTTTCGTTCTAGTTGTTCGGTAGTGGAGCCCAGTTGGGGTCGATCGGGGACCTTGTCGCATTTGGGGTTCTTATTTTATTTTGGTTCCGTAGTCGGACCTTGATTGTATCTGGATGATGTAATGTTATATTCATGTATTGTGTGAAGTGGCGATTGTAAGCCAACTATGTATCTTTTCCCCTTTTGTATTACAAGGGTTGTTTGGAAAGATTACCTCACTTGCGACATTCCTTTCAATGTGGTTATGCCTCTAAGTCGTGCTTCGACACGTGGTAGATATAGCCGCATCAAGGGCGTTACACTATAAGATGGGCTGAGCAAAAGCGGTAACATAGCCAAACAATGTTTTGCTAGGAAAGGTGAGTTATAGGCTTGACATGGAAATGTGGGAGGCATGATATAGCAAGTGGTAGGTAGCATGACATAGCAATAGAGCGAGCAACTAGGAAGCAAAGATAGAAGTGATATCGAGGGTATGGTCATCTTGCCTGCAAAGTTCTCAGAGTTGTCGAAAGCTTGATCCTCGAAAGTGTACTCAACAGGTTCCTTGGTCACGTACTCGTCTCCCGGCTCTACCCAAAGTAACAACACAAGTAAAGGACCAATAATCAATCACGGTGCAACGCACAAGCAACATGATGCAATACATGGCATGATATACAAGACATGATATGCAATGCATATGCATGCTCTGGAAGGAAAAGAAAGATCAAGGAATCAACTTGGCAAACCAAGTATGCCGCTGGAAAGATGAGATGATTTCGGTTGAAATCGATATAAAGATCACCGGAAACGGATGCATGGTTTGCAAATGGCAAGCAAAACAAGGATGGTGCAAAACTGTAATAAACAACACGATGCTACTTAGCATGCAACAAGAAACTAAGCTACTGCACTCTAGCATAACAACAAAACACAAGGTAGTGATGTACACAAGATTCTTGACAAAACATGAACACTGAGCTACGGCTAAAACACACAAGAGCAGGTCCAAACAAGCATGGCAAAAGTGCAAAAGATATTAGATTCACAAACTTTGTGAAAATACTAACATGGCATAAACAACATCAGGAAACAATGTTTAGAGTAAGTAAAAAACATGCTACAGAAACATATCATAGCAAATCAAGGCACAGCATGATTCTACTAAATGCATAGAACAAAAGTCCCAATGAACATAAGCCAAAAACGCACAAAAGATATGATGGCACCCATGTAAACATAGCAAATTTTATTAACAGTTTCAGACTTGGCAGAAAACAGAGCATGGCAATAAACAGAATTATGAAGGCAACTTTGCGAGATCAAACCACTCACCACAAATCATTGCATGAAAATATCAGCATAACAATAGCAAGATGACATGTTCATGAAGCTAACCATTGACAAAATTGATTAACATGTAAACAATCTGTCAGGAACATTTTATAGCAAAAGTAGAGCAAGAACCAGACATGCTAGGGCGCACAATAATTGCAAACAGGGGCATGTATGGATACAACATAACCATATGTTCCAAACATCCTTACTTAAGTATCTCAAAAAAAGCATGGATATCACTGTAGCATCAAGTTTACCTGGCGTCAAAATAACAGCAGGAGAAGGACATCGCAAAAATCCTAAGTCCCTGAAAACAGCAACATTGTGGAGGCTACTTTGCATGCTTGTGCTAGTCACCACATTGATCACAAAAATGCAAGACAAGCACCACTGTAAATATGGCATGTTGTAGATCAAAACACATGTAGAGCTCATGCTCATAAGATGCACACATCAAATGCAACACAAATGACAAAACCTCATAATCTGATAAGTAACAGGAGTAAACATTTTATAGCACTCTTGCATCAATGATTAGGGCAACAATATGAACTCAAACAAGCATGCCAGAATGTAAAGTAATGAAGAGCATCTCGCAATTAACATTTTGATATATCATATGCATGAAACGGAGCTACGGTCATGGAGATATGAGGCAATGAATAGGGCATGAAATTTAGAGAGGGAAAAGACTTAGCCAAAAAAATTAATCTCACACGAAAAAAGGATCTAGGGCTCGTCGGCCCGCGAACCGAGGTGGCGGCGCACGCACTCCGGCGAGGCAGTGGTGGCCGGCGTCGGTGAGGAAACGGCGGATCCGGGCGGCTCCTCCCCGGATCTGGCTGGAGGAGTCGCCGACAACGGCGGGAGATGTGCGTAATCCAAGGTAGCGGCGACGGTTGGCGTCGCAGGCGTGGAGGAGCTTCGACTGCCGGTGTGGAGGAGCTCCGGTGAGGAGGCAAGGCGGCGATGCGAGCAAATGGCAACGGAGGGCGCGGAGCGCTCGGGCGGCGCCGGCGGATGGGCCGGGCGGGCCTGCGCGGGAGGGGCAGCGAAGTGGGTGCAGGGCTGCCACGTGTCAGTGTGGGATTGGCGCGGAGCGGCGGTAGTGGCTCTGTCCAGTGGGTTCAGACATGTCCGGTGGCGTGGAGGGGGGATAGCTAGGGTTTGGAGCCGAATTTCGGGGGAGGATCACATATTTATAGGTAGGGGGAGTTTGGAGTGTCCAAATGAGGTGTAGTTTTCGCCCACATGATCGTGATCCGACGACGGAGGACATGGAAGTGGTTTAGATGGGTAATTGGGCTGTTTTGGAGGGGTGTTGGGATGCAACACAAAAGGGTCTTTTGCGGTTACCCGGTTAACCGTTGGAGCATCTAATGGGCCCCAAATGGAACAAAATTTGACAGGCGGTCTACCGGTGATGTACCAAGGCCACTTGGAAAATCTCGGTCCATTCCGAGAACGTTTAACAACCGCTCACGAAAGGAGACAAGAGGGGTGCGCCGGTGCAAGTAGGAGTGTCGGATTGCAAAACGGACAATGGGGAAAATACTCGGATGCATGAGACGAACATGAATGCAAATGCGATGCACATGATGACATGATATGAAATGCATGGCATGAACAAAATGCAAAACAAAGACAAAAACCCAACCACGAAGGGAATCTCATGACTTAAAGCCGAAAATGGCAAGAGTCGGAGTTACAAATATGGCAAGTTACATCCGGGGTGTTACAACACTCCACCACTACGAGAGGATCTCGTCCCGATATCTAGGACTGAAAAAACTCTGGATATTCAGAACGGAGGCGGTCCTCGCGTTCCCAGGTGGCTTCTCGGTTGGAATGGTGTGACCAATTCACTTTCAGGAATTTGATAGACTTGTTGCGAGTCCTGCGCTCTGTATCTTCAAGAATAGCAACGGGATGCTCATGATAAGACAAATCTTCTTGAAGATCAATCTCTTCGAAGTTGATGGTGCGCTCGGGAGTCTTGAAGCACTTGTGAAGCTGTGACACGTGAAACACATCGTGCACATTTGCAAAGTTGGACGGAAGCTCAAGTTTATAGGCGAGATCACCTCTTTTGCCATCTTGAAAGGACCCACATATCTAGGGGCAAGCTTCCCTTTTATACCGAAGCAACAAGTGCCATTCATTGGAGAGACATGGAGGTAGACATGGTCTCCGATCTCGAAAGCCAAGTCATGGTGCTTGCTATCATGGTAACTCTTTTGGCACGATTGTGTGACTTTTAGATTTTCACGGATGACTTTACACATTTCTTCAGCTTCTGTGATTAAGTCATTGCCAAGAAGTTGGCGTTCACCAGTCTCTGACCAATTGAGAGGAGTACGACACTTTCTACCATAAAGAATTTCGAATGGGGGCTTGCCCGAGCTTGCTTGGAAGCTGTTGTTGTAGGAGAACTCGGCATATGGAAGGCAATCTTCCCACTTCATACTGAAGGAAATGACACAAGCCCTGAGCATATCTTCAAGGATTTGGTTGACTCGCTCGACCTGGCCACCAGTTTGAGGATGGAAGGCTGTGCTAAAGCGAATGTTGGTGCCCACGGCCTTCTGGAAGGAGTCCCAAAACTTAGAAGTGAAGATGCTTCCACGATCTGAAGATATCAATTGCGGAATGCCGTCCAAGGAGACAATCATGGATGTGTATAGCTCTGCCAGCTGAGCTACTGTGATAGATTTTTTGATTGGAAGGAAATGAGCCACTTTTGTGAGCTTGTCGATGACAACGAAGATAGCATCATTTCCGGGATTGGACTTGGGAAATCCAGTCACGAAGTCCATTTCAATATGGTCAAACTTCCATTCTGGAATAGCAAGAGGTTGGAGGAGACCAGCTGGCCGTTGGTGTTCTGCTTTCACCCTTCTGCAGACATCACATTCATTCAAGAATTGAGCGATCTCTCGGTTCATTCGAGTCCACCAATACGACTGCTCGAGTTCATGGTACATCTTCGTAGTTCCAGGATGAATGGATAGAAGGGAATTGTGCACCTCGTTCATAATGAATTTCCTTAGATCACCTTTAGGAACCACAATTTGATCCTCGAAGAATAGAGTGTCTTTGTCATCAATGCGATAGCACTTGTACTTGGGTTGGCTCTTGGCAATCCCATTTTTCACCTTCTTCACCATGGAATCCAGGAGTTGTGCCTCATGAATTTGATCTTCCAAAGTAGGAGAGACTTTGAGGTTGGCAAGAAAGCCTTGAGGAACAACTTGGAGGCTCAGTTTGCAGAAATCTTCACAAAGGTCCGGTTGGAAGGGCTTGAGAATTAAGCAGTTGCAGTAAGCCTTACTGCTCAAAGCATCTGCAATGACATTGGCCTTGCCTGGAGTATATTCAATACTCGGATTGTATTCTTGAATCATTTTGACCCAACGAGCCTGCCTGAGGTTGAGGTTGGGTTGAGTGAGGATGTACTTGAGGCTCTTATGATCTGTGAAGATGTCGACTTTCCTTCCCAACAAGAGATGTCTCCATGTTAATAATGCATGGACAACTGCCGCCACCTCAAGATCATGAGTGGGGTAGTTCCTTTCGTTGGGCTTCAACTGACGAGAGGTATAGGCCACAACTTTCTTCTCTTGCATTAACACAGCACCGAGACCTTGCAGGGAAGCATTGCAGAAAACTTCAAATGGCTTGGATTCGTCAGGAGGAGTCAAGACAGGAGCTGTGACCACCTTCTCTTTAAGGGTGTTGAAAGCAACGTCACATTCAGGCGCCCAGACATACTTGACATGCTTCTGAAGGAGGTTGGAAAGAGGCTTTGCATTCTTAGAGAAATTCTCAACGAATCTTCGACAATAGCTTGCAAGCCCAAGAAACTGCGGAGCTGCTTGACATTCTGAGGAGGTTCCCAATTCACAATTGCAGACACCTTCTTGGGATTAACAATGATGCCCTTGGCGGAGATGATATGACCAAGGTAGAGGACCTCATCAAGCCAAAACTCACACTCTGAAAACTTCGCATAGAATTTATGCTCTCTGAGTTTGTGAAGCACCAATCTCAAATGCTTGGCATGATTCTCCTTATTCTTGGAAAAGACCAAGATATCATCGAGATACACCAGGACGAAATCATTTGTATAAGGGTTGAAGATGAAGTTCATCATGCGAGAGAACGTTGGAGGAGCATTGACAAGGCCGAAAGACATGATAGTATATTCATAAGAACCATAGCTTGTTCTAAATGCTATCTTGGGAATATCTTCTTCACGAATGCGAATCTAATGATAACCCATACGGAGGTCAAGCTTGGAGTATACTTTGGCACCTTTAAGTTTCTCTAATAGCTCATTGATGTTGGGAACTGGATACTTGTTCTTTATTGTCTTCTTGTTCAATGGACGGTAGTCGACACAAAGTCGTTCCATTCCATCCTTCTTCTTGACAAAAAGGACACCACAACCCCATGGAGATGAACTCGGTCTGATCAGACCCATACGCTCTTGTTCATCGAGTTGTTTCTTCAAGTCCTTCAACTCCTCTGGTCCAAGCTTGTAAGGATGTTTGCAAACAGGTTCTGTGCCAGGCTGAAGATCGATAACGAATTCAACTGGCCGATGAGGAGGCATTCGTGGAAGCTCTTCTG
Source organism: Triticum aestivum (assembly GCF_018294505.1). Taxonomy (NCBI): domain Eukaryota; kingdom Viridiplantae; phylum Streptophyta; class Magnoliopsida; order Poales; family Poaceae; genus Triticum; species Triticum aestivum. The sequence continues at coordinate 441,368,904 of NC_057803.1, read as the reverse complement.
GAAAGACGCCTTGATATTCACAAATGACTGGAATCTGAGAGATGTCATTCAACTCGCCCTTCTCATTGAGAGAAAACAGTCGAATGGTTTCATCACGAGCAGCATAGATGATCACATCCTCAGAAGAGTGTGTCAATTGAATCTGCCTGGCAGCACAATCAAGCTGAGCATTGTGCTTAGAAAGCCAGTCCATACCGAGAATTAGATCAATATCCGAATCATCAAGAACAATTGGAGAAGACAGGAATTTATAGTCGGCCATCTTGATAGAAACATCCGGAACCATGTAGCTTGCGTACAAGCATTTACCCGGAGAGACAACTGCTAATGGTCTAGCCAAATATTGCAAAGGCAACTCATGCTTAGATGCAAAAGGTCTTGAGATGAAACTAAGCGATGCACCAGTGTCAATAAGAACTTTTGCAGGAAAGTCGTTAACATGAAGATTACCCATGATCACGTCTAAAGAGTCCTTTGCTTGAGCTGCGTTCATCAAGTTGACCTTTGCAAACTTGGAATTATGCTTGACCACTGCATTGTGGAACATCTCATAGGAGGAGGAGGCGGAAGGCGCCTTTGGTTGAAGCATTTGTTTGCATAGTGCCCTTTCTGCTGACACTTGTTGCAAGTAACCTCTGAGAGCGGACGGTGGTAAGGAGCACTTGACCTTGGAGTATGAGACTGAGCTTTGTTATGATAGCCTGGGTTGGGTGGGTGGGAAGATCCATTGCCACCTTTGCACTTCTGCTGATAAGGCTGACGAAATGGAGGATGAGGAGGCAACCAGAACTTCTGTTACTTAGCTGCCACTTGTGATGAAGAAGAAGATTGAACTACATGCCTGACTCTCTTCTTAGATGCCTCACACTTGAGCTGAGCACCTTCTTGCTTTAGTGCCATGTTATAGAATTGATCGAACTCGGTCGGCTCAAGAAGCACGAGAGCTAACTGCAGATCCTTTCTAAGGCCACCTCTGAATTGATAGATCATACTCTTTTCATCAGGGACGTCTTGCTTAGCGAAGCGCAAGTTTCCGAAACTGGATATTGTATTGATACACGGACATGATACCTTGCTTGAGATTGCGGAACTCCTCACGCTTGCTCTCAGCAACACTTGATGGGATGTGATGAGGTTTGAAGTCTCGGCAGAAATCATCCCAGGTAATCACACGACCTCCTTTGGAATCTCTGTATTGTTGATACCACTCAGCAGCTTGGTCCTTGAGTTGAAACGAAGCAGACTTGACAAAGTCCTCAGGCCTGACATAGCTACATTCAAAATGTTTGGAGATACCCACGAGCCAGTCGTCGACGTCTGTGGCCTCGACACAGTTGCTGAAGGACTTCGGTTGGTTTGCGAGGAATTGATTGAGGGTAGCAAACTGAGGCTGATTGTTTCCTTGGCCTTGATTTCCTTGGTTGCACTCTTGCAAGAGTTGCATAAGCATATGAGTGTTAGCGTTGGTGGCTGCCATGAAAGCTTGCCATGCCTCCGGAGGTGGAGGTGGTGGCGGATTCTGATGCGTTGGAGGAGCCATCCTGAAGAGGGTGACATCCATTAGCATTCTTGAAAGACAGATATTCAAGCTGAATCAATGGATCGAAATTGCAACATATAGTCTTAACATTCGAATAGGGATGAATGAATGAATTCCAAAGTAAATCATCACACGTACATAAAGTGAGAAGCCACTTAGATAAAGGTAGATGAATAAAACAACAAGGTACGGATATGAACAAATAAATGGTAAGGATTACCCAATCACAAACCAAATATCTGTGGGAAGAAACACTAAAGCTACTTGAATTCCCACCTATGGAACTCCTGAAACTTTCTGGTTATGCAATCAGCTGTTGGGGATACAAGGGAAGCATAACATCTCACCCAAACTAGCAAATCCTACATCCAGCTATATCCATCCTTCAACACATAACCAAGAAACCTTCGGAAATCATTTACCTCAACCTTCGAAAAGCATCCGTTATACGAGTTATGGCAATACTCCCGAACTCCCGCCCAGTACTGGGTGGAGTAGAGGTTATCTCACCAACAACTGCATAAAAGAGATTTTCGATGTCAGCAAACTCAAGTATTCCAGAACTGCAACGATAAAATTGTGACGACAACACCTCAGAGCTCAACTTCCTGGGACACTGCCACAACCCCTAAATGTCAGGAGGCACCAAGAACAATGTTCTCATCACAAGACTATCGGAACGATTCCAAGATACCCGCATGATCCTAATTTTTTCCATGAAATTTAAGGAGAGAAGAGTCAAAACTTCTACGTCAGGAGGCCTCACCAGAGCGACGAAGGGGTTGAGGAGTAAAAAGAATCCTACTCTCCGATATATATATAATCCTAAGACTCAAAACATTTTGTTCTAGACTCAACAACGTCAGCGATTCGATCAACGAGGGGGATCCTAAGTCGGGGAAGGCTCTGATTACCAACTTGTAACACCCACAATGCGGCTATATCTCCCATGTGTCAGGGCACGATTTATAGGCATAGCCGCATGGTAGGTCTGTCGCAAGACGGGTAATCTTTACACATCCCATGTACTGAATAAGAAAGGGATAAAGAGTCGGCTTACAATCGCCACTTCACACAATACATAAATAATCCATACATAATCCAAAATACAATCAAAGGTCCGACTACGGAACCAAAATAAAGAAAGACAACCCCAAATGCTAGATCCCCGATCGTCCCAACTGGGCTCCACTACTGATCGTCAGGAAAGGAAACATAATAGAGACCCAAGTCTTCGTCAAATTCCCACTTGAGTTCGGTAGCATCACGTGCACTGGCATCATCGGCACCTGCATCTGTTTGGAAGTATCCGTGAGTCACAAGGACTCAGCAATCTCACACCCGCGAGATCGAGACTATTTAAGCTTAAGGGTAGGAAAAGTGTAGTGAGGTGGAGCTACAGCAAGCACTAGCTTATATGGTGGCTAACATACGCAAAAGAGAGCGAGAAGAGAAGCAGCGCACGGTCGAGAAACTATAAGTGATCAAGGAGTGATCCTGAAGCTACTTACGTTCAAGAATAACACAAGACCGTGTTCTCTTCCCGGACTCCGCTAAAAAGAGACCATCATGGCTACACACGCAGTTGATTCATTTTAATTTGGTTGAGTGTCAAGTTCTCTACAACCAGATATTAACAAGTTCTAAACCCTACAGGGGTGTCCCAAATTAGCCCATCACAAGCTCTCATGGTCATCGAAGGATATTCCTTTTCCCGGGAAGACCCGATCAGTCTCGGAATCCCGATTACAAGACATTTCGACAATGGTAAAACAAGACCAGCAAAGCTGCCCGAATGTGCCGACAAATACCGATAGGAGATGCACATATCTCGTTCTCAGGGCACACCGGATTGTCCAAACTTCCGGTAGACCAACCCAGAGCTGCCCCTGGTGGCCACCGGCGGCTGACAAATTGGACCAACACTCAGAGGAGCACTGGCCCGGGGGTTTAAAATAAGGATGACCCTTGAGTCCGTGGAACCCAAGGGAAAAGGCTCAGGTGGCAAATGGTAAAACCAAGGTTGGGCCTTGCTGCAGGAGTGTTATTCAAAGCGAACTATCATGGGGTTCCCATGACACCCAACCGCGTAAGGAACGCAAAATCAAGGAACATAACACCGGTATGATGGAAACTAGGGCGGCAAGAGTGGAACAAAACACCAAGCATAAGGTCGAGCATTCCACCCTTTACCAAGTATATAGATGCATTAAAGTAAATAAGAGATAATAATGATATCCCAACAATATCCATGTTCCAACAAGGAACAAACTTCATCTTCACTTGCAACTAGCAACGCTATAAGAGGGGCTGAGCAAAAGCGGTAACATAGCCAAACAATGGTTTGCTACGAAAGGTGGGTTAGAGGCTTGAGATGGCAATGTGGGAGGCATGAAATAGCAAGTGGTAGGTAGCGCGACATAGCAATAGAGCGAGCAACTAGCAAGGAAAGATAGAAGTGATATCGAGGGTATGGTCATCTTGCCTGCAAAGTTCTCAGAGTTGTCGAAAGCTTGATCCTCGAAAGCGTACTCAACAGGTTCCTCGGTCACATACTTGTCTCCCGGCTCTACTCAAATCAAGAACACAAGCAAAGGACCAACAATCAATCATGGTGCAATGCACAATCAACATGATGCAATACATGGCATGATATGCAAGAAATGATATGCAATGCATATGCGTGGTCCGGAAGGAAAAAAAGATCAAGGCATCAACTTGGCAAACCAAGTATGTCGCTCGAAAGAAGAGATGATTTCGGTTGAAATTGATATAAAGATCACCGGAAACGGATGCACGGTTTGCAAATGGCAAGCAAAACAAGGATGGTGCAAAACTGTAATTAACAACACGATGCTACTTAGCATGCAACAAGAAACTAAGCTACTACACTCTAATATAACAACAAAGCACATGGTAGTGATGTACACTAGATGCTTGACAAAACATGAACACTGAGCTACAGCTAAAACACACAAGAGCAGGTCTAAACAAGCATGGCAAAAATGCAAAAGATATCAACTTCACAAACTTCGTGAAAATACTAGCATGGCATAAACAACATCAGGAAGAAATTTTTAGAGTAAGTAAACCACATGGTACAGGAACATATCATATCAAACCAAGGCATGGCATGATTCCACTCGATGGATAGAACAAATGTCCCTTACTGAACATGAGCCAAAAAGGCACATAAGATATGATGGCACCCACGTAAACATAGCAAGTTTTATTAACAGTTTTAGACCTGGCAGAAAACAGAGCATGGCAATAAACATAATTATGAAGGAAACTTTGCGAGCTGAAACCACTCACCACAAATCATTGAATGACAATATAAGCATACCAATAGCAAGATGACATTTTCATGAAGCTAACCATGGCAAGAGCAAGTTCATAGCAAGCATGGATCACTAGCATCAACCATGACAAAATTGATTAACATGTAAAAAATCTGCCAGGGACATTTTATAGAAAAAGTAGATCAAGAACAAGACATGCTAGGGCACTCCATAATTGCAAACAGGGGCATGGATGGATAGAGCGTAACCATATGTTCCAAACTAATTTACTGAAGTATCTCAAAACAAGCATGGATATCACTGTAGCATCAAGTTTACATGGCATCAAAATAACAGCAGGAAAAGGACTTAGCAAAATCCTAAGTCCCTGAAAATACCAACATTGCGGAGGCTACTTTGCATGCTTGTGCTAGTCACCACATTAATCACAAAAATGCAAGACAAGCACCATTGTAAAGATGGCATGTTGTAGATCAAAACACATGTAGGGCTCATGCTCATAAGATGCACACATCAAATGCAACAAAAATAACAAAACCTCATAATCTGATAAGTAACAACAGTAAACATTTTATAGCACTCTTGCATCAATGATTAGGGCAACAAGATGAACTAAAACAAGCATGCCACAATGGAAAGAAATGAAGAGCATCTCACAATGAACATTTTGATATATCATATGCATGAAACGGAGCTACGGTCATGGAGATATGAGGCAATGAATATGGCATGAAATTTAGAGAGGGAAAAGACAGCCAAAAAATCAACCTCGCGCGAAAAACAGATCTAGGGTTTGTAGGCCTGCGAACCGAGGTGGCGGCGCACGCACTCTGGTGAGGCAGTGGTTGCCGGGGTCGGCGAGAAAACGACGGATCCGGGCGGCTCCTGCTCGGATCTGGCCGGAGGAGTCACGGGCGACAGCGGGAGATGCGCGGAATCTGAGGTGGCGGCGATGGTTGGCGGTGCAGGCGCGGGGTTGCCAGCGTGGAGGAGCTCCGGCTACCAGCATGGAGGAGCTCCGGCTACTAGCGTGGAGGAGCTCCGGTGAGGAGGCAGGGCGGCGGTGCGAGCAAACAGCGACGGACGGCGCCAGCGCTCCGGCGGCGTCGGTGGATGGGCCGAGCGGGTCCTGCCTGGGCCCGCCGGGCCTGCGCGGGAGGTGCAGCGATGTGGGTGCGGGGCTGCCATATGTCAGCGTGGGATTGGCGCGGAGCGGCGGCGGTGGCTCTATCCGGTGGGTTCGGACATGTCCGGCGGCGCGGAGGGGAGATAGCTAGGGTTTGGACCCGAATTTCGGGGGAGGATCACATATTTATAGGTAGGGGAGTTTGGAGTGTCCAAATGAGGTGTAGTTTTCGCCCACACGATCGTGATCCGACGACGGAGGACATGGAAGTGGTTTAGATGGGTTATTGGGCCGTTTTGGAGGGGTGTTGGGCTGCAAGACAAAAGGGGCTTTGGCGGTTACCGGTTAACCATTGGAGCATCAAACGGGCTCCAAATGGAACAAAATTTGACAGGCAGTCTACCGGTGATGTACCAAGGCCACTTGGCAAATCTCGGTCCATTTCGAGAATGTTTAACACCCGCTCACGAAAGGAGACAAGAGGGTTGCGCCAGTGCAAGTAGGAGTGTCGGATTGCAAAACGGACAACGGGGAAAATGCTCGGATGCATGAGACGAACACGAATGCAAATGCGATGCACATGATGACATGATATGAAATGCATGGCATGAACAAAATGCAAAACGAAGACAAAAACCCAACCACGAAGGGTATCTCATAACTTAAAGCCGAAAATGGCAAGTTACATCCGGGGAGTTACAAATATGGCAAGTTACATCCGGGGAGTTACACTAATAAAGGTATCTTTATTCATATTTTTTTTATAGTTCCATATCTTATTATTTTTAGATTAGTGTATGGTAGAATAATTAGATTATCAATTAGTCTCTGTATTTATACATTAGACCTAGAATTCTTTTAGTCTTAACTTTTTTTCTTGCATAAAATAGCTTGGCTCTGATTTTTCAACTAGCCATAACTTTTTACTCGTTCATCCAAATTAGATAAAACCAACGCCTACATTTTCGTCTTGATTCTGCCTATCTAGTGAATCTATCAAATAAACTTTTTGCAAATTTCAAATTTTGAGATTTGTTCAGATTCGTATTGAAACTTCTTTTGATCATATATTTTTATCCATAGCTCCGTTTCCGATGAACCCAACTGCATCAGATTTGTATTGAAGTAACCTTTCCGTTCGCACAATTAGTGTCATCTTTCCAACATATAATTTTGATCTTAGCCAGTTACTCTACTAGTCCACCAAAAAGTTGTTACACAACATTCTATGTTGAACTACTTGATCCGTTATTTTCAATCTAGTAATTCTTTTTCCTACATATTCATATTGAATTCCTACATCCAGTAGCATCATTAGTTTCAACTTTTTATCTTTTCAAATTTGAACGATTCAAAATTTGAACTTGAAGCTTCACTTGATCATATCTTTTAAACTATAGCGCTTTTTTGATTGATTCCTTTTTTTCAAATTGAATCCCTAGGCGTAATCTAACATCTTGAGCCATCACCACACTTTTTCACCAAAATTAGGATCGGATTTTGCAAAATAATTTGATTTGGTTCTTTTGGTGTTTTTGCAATGTTTCTTTGCCTTTTTCTTTTGGATCTTATGTGTGGTTATAATTGCTTGCTTACGATAGATTGATCGGAGTGTGACGAGTAGAACTGTCAGTAATTATGAGTGCGAAAAATCTTCATCAATAGTACAAGGCAAGTGTCGGTGTCAAAACCGGCGGATCTCGGGTAGGGGGTCCCAAACTGTGCCTCTAGGCGGATGGTAACAGGAGGCAGGGGACACAATGTTTTACCCAGGTTTGGGCCCTCTTGATGGAGGTAAAACCCTACGTCCTGCTTGATTAATATTGATGATATGGGTAGTACAAGAGTAGATCTACCACGAGATCAAGGAGGCTAAACCCTAGAAGCTAGCCTATGGTATGATTGTTGTTCTTCCTACGGACTAAATCCCTCCGGTTTATATAGACACCGGAGAGGGCTAGGGTTACACAGAGTCGGTTACAATGGTAGGGGATCTACATATCCGTATCGCCAAGCTTGCCTTCCACGCCAAGAAAGGTCCCTTCTGGACACGGGACGAAGTCTTCAATCTTGTATCTTCATAGTCCAGGAGTCCGGCCGAAGGTATAGTCCGGCTATCCGGACACCCCCTAATCCAGGACTCCCTCGGTAGCCCCTGAACCAGGCTTCAATGACGATGAGTCCGGCGCGCAGATTGTCTTCGGCATTGCAAGGCGGGTTCCTCCTCCAAGTACTTCATAGAATATGAACATAAAGGTAGTGTCTGGCTCTGCAAAATAAGTTTCCACATATTGCCATAGAGAGAATAATATTTACACAAATTTAATCTGCTGGCGTATTCCGTAGCATGACATCACACCATGGCCAAGTCTTTATTCGAATTGTTTTACTGTCCCACCTCAGCGCGTTTAGCGAGGCGGTTTCCTTGGCACGTCTTGTCAAAGCAAAGATCGTGTCCCATTATTCCGGGATTCTCATCAATACGGGCGTGGGTAACCCAACCGCGCGTTTGATTACGGCGCTTGGGAGATAAGCGAGTTTTACCAGGCTGGTGGGGACTCATAGTCGCGTCCACCCATATAAGGGGATAAGGATCCACCTTTTCATCCACGCCTTCTTCCTCCTTTGCCTATCCATTTCTGCGCACTCGAGCTCCAGCGCCCAAGTCCGCACACCCCACCTCAACCTTCTCCAGCCATGTCTGGAGCGGGAGGCAAGTGGATGGTCTCCTCCGTTACGGAGGGACACATCAAAAAACTGAGGAAGGCCGGATACTTGTCTAACGACATTGCGCACCGGCTTCCCGAAGAGGGGCAGCTCATCCCCACCCCTAGGCCCCATGAGAGGGTGGTGTTCCTCCCCCATTTCCTCCGCGGACTGGGTTTCCCTCTCCACCCATTTTCCGGGGGCTCATGTTCTACTATGGCCTGGATTTCCACGATCTGGCCCCGAACTTTGTCCTCAACATCTCGGCATTTATTGTTGTGTGCGAGGCTTTCTTCTGCATCCGCCCCCATTTCGGCCTATGGCTCAAGACTTTCAATGTCAAGCCGAAGGTGGTGCACGGCACCCAGGCGGAGTGCGGAGGCGCCATGGTGGGCAAGATGCCCAACGTCCTATGGATCGAGGGCTCCTTCATGGAGTCCCTAAAGGGGTGGCAATCAGGGTGGTTTTACATCACCGAGCCGTGCGACCCTGAATGGGTCGCAGCCCCCGAGTTTCGATCCGGACCCCCTACGCGGCTCGCCTCCTGAAAAGAGACGGGCCTGTCGTGGAGTAAAAAAGGAGAGCTGACCGGACTCCAAACATGCGTCCAAACCCTGGTGGACAAGAAGCTCAAACTTGTCAATGTAGTCCAGGTTATGCTCATCCGTCGGATCCTCCCATGTCAACAACGGGCTTTCAACCTGTGGGAGTTCGACCCGGCGTGGCACCGAACTCTGAGCAGGCTCTTCGACACGACGTACGAAGATGCCTGGAAGGTGCTTTTCAAGGGCGCCGAGGCCCCCGCATCCGCTACCGAGCATCGCGGATTCAGCACGCAGCATCACGCTCGTGCGGTAAGCTGTTTTTACCTTTTAGAAGGTATTAGCTTTTCATAGTTTGACTCCATGCGGGATCTAAGCTCCCTTACCTTTGACAGGATTGGCAGGAGACATCCGGACAGATCAACTGTCCGGCTCCTTTGCCCGAAGGCACAACGGACGCTCGCTTGGCAAAGCTGCTGGTTCCGGCACCCTATGTGGTGCCGGAGAAGAAGGCCACGGGGACTCGAAAGAGTGCCTGGCGCCAGGAGGTGTCGGATTCATCGTCCGACGACTCCAAGGCGCTCTCCTCCCATGAAGACGAGGAGGAGGAAGAAGAGACCTCTCCCCCTCCAGCGGGGGGAGGGAAGAAAAGGAAGGCCGCCCCAACTGGGGAGGCCGAAGGGTCCAAGAAGGGGAAGACCCCTCCTCCTGACTACTCCACCAACGCCGACGACGGCGAAGAGGGGTGGCCGCACAGGGCCAAGCCCCTGGCGAGATCGTAAGTATCCGGATACCAGAGTGATTCATAGTATTCCCCCATTGCACAGCTTTTACTTACGTCGAACATGTTTATGCTGTCCACCCAAAGACCGGCTTGACGTGTCGTCGAGCGGTTCCCTGGATTCGTCGGATGTGAATTCGCTTCTGACAGCTACCTCCCCCCATCCTACGGACGACGCCGCGGTGGCGTCCCAACAGGTTCCAAGCCAGGAGGAGGTGGTCCTGGAGGCGCCGCAAGGCGACCTCCCGGACTCCAGGCGTAAAGGGGATAGAACCCCCAAGGGCTCCAAGTCCGGCCTTGAGCCGGACACCGCGCCGGAACCTTCAATAGTTCCGTACTCCGGTAGGCAGCCTCCTTCCAAGAGGAGCAAGCCTACCGAGCCGGCGACCTCCGTCCAACCGGAGGCACCGGACAATTTGCTGGAGGTGCTTAACGGCGCCTCCATCGACGAGGAGCACCGCACTATTATGAGTGCGGTGATCTAGAAGGTTCAGTCCGCCAAGAGCGGACTGACTGAAGCCTGTGCCAGCCTTCTAACAGGCTTTGAGGTAAGTAAAGAATATGTAAAAATATTACCGCATAGACAGTAGCCCCTGATGCTCTGTTCGGCATTCGGAAAGAAAAGCCGAAGAGAGGATCTAATAACATTCGCAGGAGTCTAACATAATCAAGTCAATATGCGTATGCAGGCTTCGCTGCTGGCCTCCGCCGCACTGACTGTGGAGGTGGATACGCTGAAGCAAAACCTCGCGCGGTCCGAGAACGAGCTCGGCCATGCCAAGAGGCAACTCGAGGAGAAGGAAGGTAAGTAATACCTTGCGCAAGTATATAGAGAAGATGTGGTTGCAAAAAATGACAGGATCAACATGCTATTATAGGGGCCACGACCGAGGTGGCAACCCTTAAGAAAGCGCTGTCCGAGGCCGAAAACAGAGCGGCCGCGGAGCACATAGAGAGAGGGGAGCAGGAGGCGCGGGTGGAGGAGGTGCAGAAAGAGCTCCAGGCTCTCGTGAAATAACACGAGAGTTTGGAGCTTGACTCAAAGACGCAAGCGTCCGAGCTTGCGGTAACCCTCGAAAGCACGAAGTCTGCCAAGGCCGAAGCCCAGAAAGCCCTCCAAGAAATTGAAGTGATGAAGAAGATAGCAGCGGGTAAGGCATTCATTATGCAAAGCAAGCACGTGAAAGTGAATTACTTGTTACTTACCCGAGTCCGGAGCTCTCTAGGAGCATTCGCAGATTTGCCCCATAGTGCGTCTGATGCAGCCGCCTACTACCGATCCGAGGAGGGGAGCTCGATAGAGAAGGTGTTCTGGTCTCAGTATGCTGAGGCCAGACACCTGGTGCCTTTGAGCGACCAGCTGAAGCAAATGGTCGAGCTCCACAAGGTGGCCGAATAGGCCTAAAAGGGCCTCATAGTTTGGCTTTGGCCTGGAGAGGCTCTGCTTGGGAGCTACTTCGGTCTGGTGAGGCGGCTGGTGGATGCCTGTCCATGGCTTGAAGTAATCAAGCGCTCCGTCTGCATCGAAGGTGCCCGTAGGGCACTTGCCCGTGCTAAAGTGCACTGGGGCAAGATGGATGCGGAGAAGCTGGTGAAGGACGGGCCGCCGCCGGGCAAGGAGCATCGCGTCCCGGAACCGTATTATGAGGGCGTCCTGAAGGGTGCCCGCCTTATAGCGGATGAATGCTCCAAAGATGTAATTTTTGAGTAAACTCGCATTTGTGATCCCGTACGCTGAAAACTTGTTCATATGCGCTAAGCAACGCTTTGGAATTTAAAATATTACCTTCTGTGCGGCCGTTTATCAAATTTGAGAGATGGTGAGTTGTCGGCTTCTGCCCCCATGCCACGAGTGCTGGGGTGTCCGGGATAAACATGAGCGCTCTTTTTCCCATTCTTGGGTCCTTCGAGGGAGGCGCTCAACACAACGAACAAGGAAATCGGACTATAATGCTTGAACACTCTCACTTAGCCATAGAATTCTATAATTTTAAATTTCGGTGAAGCCCCTGGTGTTCGGAAGACCGAGTTCGGGGCGCTATCCACGCCTAGGCCGGACAAAGCCGACTCCTCGCTCTAAGCGGCATAAGCCTTTAGGGACTCGAAAACCTCTCGAACAGCGACCAGCTCTCGCCTCATCATGACGGTCAGTTTTAGCATTCTCTACTGAGGTGCTTAGCCCAGCTCAACTAGGGCACAATCGCATTAGTTCTCCTAGTGCTACCTTAGCCGATATAACGGAACGTAAGGTACCAAAACATAGGAGCCGGGCAAACCCAACTATTGACCCAAGACATGATTCGGAGTCGATGGATATAATGCTATAAGTTCAGGGTGCCGCACTTGTGAAATGTTCGGACTTCTCACACTGTATTGTGGGGTACTTAAGCCCCTGGCGTATTGGCCGTACCAAAGTGTACGGGTGTAACATGTCATTAATGAACATATATTCGTAAAAAAGAGTAATGCAATAATAGACGGAAGCTATGCATTGTTTATTTAAAAAAGCTGCGATCAAAGCAGAACGATACAAATAGTGCAATAAGCAAAAGATGGGACTATTTAACATGTCCTTTCCAGGGGCGAGCTGCGGAATGTTATGTGAAACAGGTATACTGCTCGTTATAGAGACCACCTTAGAGTTCCATAGTGCGGCGTAGCTTTATGCTTCCCTGGTTGTATCGTTTGTGCGGCAATTGTACTGCCGGACAAGCCTTTCAAAGAATGGAGTCCTGAAAATAAGAGAAAATTAAGAAATCGGCAGCCCCTAGTGCGGTTTAAGTCGCGTTTCGGGCGTGCCGTGATGGTGCCCCTCCCCCTGTGCCCATGGTATTTCCAGAGCATAGTTATGCACGCGCAACACTGATTTCGCAAGTTTGCGAGGGCTGGGGTTGGGGTCGCATTGCTATGCTTGCTCGGAACGTGCCAGATGGTCTTGTTGTAGGTTACTCCGGGCGTGCTTGATGGTGTCCAGACGTTTAATGGCCGGACTGGAGAATTGCCTTGAGAGGCTGCTTTGTACTTCCGCTGCGATAGCCGCCGTATGCTCCTCCATTCGGAGAGAGCGTTTAGTGTTTCCATTGACCGTGATGACTCCTCGAGGGCCTGGCATCTTGAGCTTGAGGTATGCGTAGTGCGGCACTGCATTGAACTTGGCAAATGCGGTTCGCCCGAGCAGTGCGTGATAGCCACTGCTAAATGGGACTATGTCGAAGATTAACTCCTCGCTTTGGAAATTATCCGGAGATCCGAAGACCACTTCAAGTGTAACTGAGCCTATACAGTTGGCCTCTACACCTGGTATGATGCCTTTAAAGGTTGTTTTAGTGGGTTTAATCCTCGAGGGATCGATGCCCATTTTCTGCACTATATCCTGGTAAAGCAGGTTCAGGCTATTGCCGCCGTCCATAAGGACTCTAGTGAGGTGAAATCCATCAATAATTGGGTCTAGAACCAATGCGGCGAATCCGCCATGACGGGTGCTAGTGGGGTGGTCCCTTCGATCAAAAGTGATCGGGCAGGAAGACCATGGGTTGAACTTTGGGGCGACTGGCTCCATCGCGTATACGTCCCTTAGCACACGCTTCCGCTCCCTCTGGGGGACGTGGGTTGCATATATCATGTTCACCGTCCGCACTTGTGGGGGAAAACCTTTTTGTCCACTGTTGTTCGGCGGCCGGGGCTCCTCCTCGTCATTGCTATGTAGCCCCTTGTCTCTGTTTTCGGCATTTAACTTGCCTGCCTGCTTGAACACCCAACAATCCCTGTTGGTGTGATTGGCTGGTTTTTCGGGGGTGCCATGTATCTGGCATGAGCGGTCGAGTATTCGGTCTAAACTGGACGGGCCCGGAGTATTTCTTTTGAATGGCTTTTTCCGCTGACCGGGTTTAGAGCCTCTGAATCCGGCATTAATTGTCGTATCCTTAGCATTGTCGCCGTTAATGCGGCGCTTTTTCTTGTTGCGACGCGACCTGCCACTGCTGTCATTGGTATCCGAATTACCAGGGCTCTTGGTCATGTTATTGCTGCGAGCTAGCCAGCTGTCTTCTCCCATGCAAAAGTGGGTCATAAGTGTCGTGAGGGCTGCCATAGATTTCGGCTTTTCCTGTCCTAGGTGTCGTGAAAGCCACTCGTCGCGGATGTTATGCTTGAAGGCTGCTAGGTCCTCTGCGTCCGGACAGTCGACGATTTGATTTTTCTTGGTTAGGAACCATGTCCAGAATTGTCTGGCCGATTCCTCTGGCTACTGAATTATGTGGCTAAGGTCATCGGCGTCTGGTGGTCGCACATAAGTGCCCTGGAAATTGTCAAGGAATGCGGTTTCCAGGTCCTCCCAACAACCAATTGATTCTACTGGCAAGCTGTTAAGCCAATGTCGAGCTGGTCCTTTAAGCTTGAGTGGGAGGTATTTGGGTATTTGATGGCGTGTAGGTCATCACCGCGGTCCATGTGGATATGAAGGAGATAGTCCTCGATCCATACCATAGGATCTGTTGTGCCATCGTATGATTCGATATTCATGGGTTTGAAACCCTCGGGGATTTGATGATCCATTACTTCATCTGTGAAGCATACTGGGTGTGCGGCGCCTCTGTATTGGGCTATATCACGATGCAGCTCAAACGAGCTTTGTCTACTGTGTTCGGCTCGGCCGGATTTACTGTATCCGGAGTGACGATTACCGTCTCATGCCGTGGGCCGCCCACGCGATCCGTAGATTGATCTTGTTTGCCTTGCCTTGTCCTCCAATATATCTCGCAGGTCTGGCGCATTTTCTCGTGCCTTGGTATTTTTTGAGCGGCGCCGGGGTGCGGCTTGAGTGGAGGGCCAAGAGGCCTCTCTGTCGCGGCCACGGGGTGGCCGGTCGGCCGCATCATGCGCTGGTGATGTAGGTTTAGGTGCTTCCTCCTCTAATCGGGGTAGCAACCTGCGCTTTGGGTAGCTCTTGGAGGGGCGTTCGAGTTCATACTCTTCGGCCGCAAGGACTTCAGTCCATCTGTTGTCTAGCAAATCTTGATCAGCTCTAAGCTATTGCTGTTTTTTCTTGAGGCTGCTCGCCGTGGCCATAATCCTGCGTTTGAAACACTCTTGTTCAACGGGATCCTCCAGCACGACAAATTCGTCGTCGTCAAGGCTTGCCTCGTCTTCGGAGGTAGGCATATAATTATCGTCCTCGACCTCTCTGTCTGCCGCTCTCTCATGAGGGCTGGCTTCTCCATCCTCCTGTGCTGAATCTTGCTGGAGGTGGTTGTCTTCGGCACTGTCCGGGGTGTTATTATCTCTTGTGTCGGAATCACCATTTTTGCTTTGGCGGGATTTAGAGCGGCGCCGCTGACGCCGGCGCTTAGGCTGCTTCTTGGAGGGGTCATCCTCCGCTGTTCCATCGCCATTGCCTTCTTTTGGGGTGTCCACCATGTATATATCATACGACGAGGTGGCTTTCCAGTGCCCTATAGGCGCTGGTTCTTGATCGTCTCCTGCATCGGCGTCCATACCGTCGATGTCTTCGGAGTCGAAGTCGAGCATGTCAGTTAAATCATCGACAGTGGCTACAAAGTGGGTGGTGGGTGGGCTTTGAATTTCTTCATCATCCGCATCCCAACCTTGCTGACCATAGTCCGGCCAGGGCTCTCCTAATAAAGAGAGAGACTTTAGTGAATTCAGAATATCGCCGAAGGGTGAGTGCTGAAAGATGTCCGCGGCGGTGAACTCCATGATCGGCGCCCAATCGGGTTCGATCGGTAGGGGCGTGGAGGGCTCGGAGTTTGGATAGGAGTCCGGCTCCTTGGAGTCACGGGCTTCACAGAGAGTAGGGCTGGTGTTCGGCTCGATCGCCGTAGAGATTGCAGCCCCCGAGGTGGTGTCCAACCACCCATCCTCGATTGGCGTAGTTGGCTCCAAATTAAGGGTCAGAGCTGATGCGGGTGCGGCCTCCTGGGCACTGTTCGGCGGCAGAGCTAGATCATGCCCGTCGTGATAGTGCGGCGCGCTTGGCTGCGGCTCGAACCCGTCGAAGATCAAGTCTCTATGGAGGTCGGCTGTGTAGTTCAAACTTCCAAATCTGACCTGATGGCTAGGCGCGTAGCTTTCGATCTGCTCCAGATGGCCAAGCGAACTGGCCCGCAGTGCAAGGCCGCCAACTACGAAGATCTGTCCGGGGAGAAAAGGCTCACCCTAGATCGCATCGTCGTTGATGATCGGAGGAGCCATCGGGCCTAAAAGTGATGACACAGAGGAACTCTCAATGAAAGCACCAATGTCGGTGTCAAAACCGGCGGATCTCGGGTAGGGGGTCCCGAACTGTGCGTCTAGGCGGATGGTAACAGGAGGCAGGGGACACAATGTTTTACCCTGGTTCGGGCCCTCTTGATGGAGGTAAAACCCTACGTCCTGCTTGATTAATATTGATGATATGGGTAGTACAAGAGTAGATCTACCACGAGATCAAGGAGGCTAAACCCTAGAAGCTAGCCTATGGTATGATTGTTGTTCGTCCTACAGACTAAAACCCTTCGGTTTATATAGACACCAAAGAGGGCTAGGGTTACACAGAGTCGGTTACAATGGTAGGAGATCTACATATCCGTATCACCAAGCTTGCCTTTCACGCCAAGAGAAGTCCCTTCCGGACACGGGACGAAGTCTTCAATCTTGTATCTTCATAGTCCAGGAGTCTGGCCGAAGGTATAGTCCGGCTATCCGGACACCCCTAATCCAGGACTCCCTCAGCAAGTTCACACTTTGATCATACTCTTTTATACCCAGTTTTACTTGCATTAGTTTCACCCCCAAAGATTGCATGAGTAGGATTGGGAATATGTGGGTATTGTTATGTAGTTGATGAGGTAGGAACCTATTACCTTTTTGATCACCCTGGGAATATACGTTATGCTCATATTGCTTAGCCATGCTTGTAGACGGGGATTGGTATGTGAGAAACATGGAAGTTGTGAGAGATAATAACTAAGGGAAACTTAAGGTGGCTACTTTAATACACATCTGGGTGGATTGGTTGCGGGCACCTGGGGAATCCAGTCTTGTCCTAGGAGATCCTGGGGTATCTGTGTGATCATCCTATGGAATGCCACCCAGGCTCAAAGTGATCATAAGATTATTCATGCTAGAAACTTCCGTGTGCAGCCACAAGCCATTATGGGCTCTGGCATAGTTGAGTATGTTGTGTGACCTCTTTCAGTGGTAGGCTAGCAGATGTAGGGAAAAGTAGGTGTAACTGTCTACCTAGAGTAAAGAGTGAATGCTTCGAAAATACTGTATCTCAATCATCCATTTTTCAAAAATCATGTAGTGCGAGAAATTCAACGGAGGAGATCGAGTTTTGTGGGGAAAAGTGCGCAAACCTCTATAGAGTGTATAAAAAAATCATGATTTTCCGTGTCCCGGTTATGGACATTTTGAGTATCTGGTATTTGAATTATTGATTGATCTCATCAGTTTACTTAATGAATTTTGATTGGGTTATTAATATTATTACTTGGTAATTTGGGATTGAGTTGGGGGAACCTTCTCAATAATGGCCCAAACTTGGTAGTTAAATAAAATTTATTCCTTTGTTGTAGGGAAAAATTAGCTTTATGTAAAAATTAAACTTAGAGCCTCCACCAGCCAAATATGCATATAGAGATAGTTATTATTCATCATTATCCTATGGTGTGAATTTGCCAGTACATTCAATGTACTGACCTATATGGCTGCAACGTCTAATGTTGCAGGATTCTTACGACAAGTAAGTGATACGTTAAGTTTACGATGTCTACACTCAATTTGTCGTTGGTGTTGTTGGGAACTCCACAACTTTGATGTTACTTCTGCTATATGGATTGAGGTAATAGTATTTACATTACTTTATACATGTGATTTACCTCTGTTATAAATCCTCGAGTACTGATATGTCTTCGTCGTATCTACTTTTCCAAACACTTTTCCCTTGTTTTGGACTCTAACTTGTATGATTTGAATGGAACTAACCCGGACTGACGCTGTTTTCAGCAGAATTGCCGTGGTGTTATTTATGTGCAGAAACAAAAGTTCTCGGAATGACCTGAAACTCCACGGAGATTATTTTTGGAAATAATAAAAAATATTGGCAAAGAATCAAGGCCAGGGGCCCACACCCTAGCCACGAGGGTGGGGGCGCGCCCCCTGCCTCGTGGGCCCCCTGGAGCTCCACCGACCTCAACTCCAACTCCATATATTCGTGTTTGGGGAGAGAAAAATAGGGGAGAAGGATTCATCGCGTTTTACGATACGGAGCCACCACCAAGCCCTAAACTCTCTCGGGAGGGCTGATCTGGAGTCCGTTCGGGGCTCCGGAGAGGGGAATCCGTCGCCGTCGTCATCATCAACCATCCTCCATCACCAATTTCATGATGCTCACCGCCGTGCGTGAGTAATTGCATCGTAGGCTGGCTGGACGATGATGGGTTGGATGAGATTTATCATGTAATCGAGTTAGTTTTGTTAGGGTTTGATCCCTAGTATCCACTATGTTCTGAGATTGATGTTGCTATGCTTAATGCTTGTCACTAGGGCCCGAGTGCCACGATTTCAGATCTGAACCTATTATGTTTTCATGAATATATGTGAGTTCTTGATACTATCTTGCAAGTATATAGTCACCTACTATGAGTTATGATCCGGCAACCCTGAAGTGACAATAATCGGGACCACTCCCGGTGATGACCGTAGTTTGAGGAGTTCATGTATTCACTATGTGTTAATGCTTTGGTCCGGTACTCTATTAAAAGGAGGCCTTAATATCCCGTAGTTTCAACTAGGACCCCGCTGCCACGGGAGGGTAGGACAAAAGATGTCATGCAAGTTCTTTTCCATAAGCATGTATGACTATATTCGGAATACATGCCTACATTACATTGATGAATTGGAGCTAGTTCTGTGTCACACTAGGTTATGACTGTTACATGATGAACCGCATCCGGCATAATTCTCTATCACCGATCCATTGCCTATGAGCTTTCCATATATTGTTCTTCGCTTATTTACTTTTCCGTTGCTACTATTACAATCACTACAAAATCCCAAAAATATTACTTTTGCTACTGTTACATTTTACTATCGTTACCACTACTATCATATTACTTTGCTACTAGATACTTTGCTGTAGATATTAAGTTATCCAGGTGTGGTTGAATTGACAACTCAGCTGCTAATACTTGAGAATATTCTTTGGCTCCCCTTGTGTCGAATCAATAAATTTGGGTTGAATACTCTACCCTCGAAAATTGTTGCGATCCCCTATACTTGTGGGTTATCAAGACTATTTTCTGGCACCGTTGCCGGGGACCATAGCTCTATTCTTTGAGTCACTTGGGATTTATATCTTCTTATCATTATGAAGAACTTGAAAGATCCAAGAAACAAGATTTATCCCTCAACTACGAGGGGAGGTAAGGAACTGCCATCTAGCTCTACGCTTGATTCACCTTCTGTTTTGAGGAAGCTTGCGACACCTAGACCTGCTTCTGCTATTAATTCTGATATATCACATATTATTGATGATGCCACTTCTGCTATGCATGATACTTATGATGAAACTACTTCTATGCTTGATACTATTGTGCCACTTGATGAATTTCTTGATGAACAACTTGCTAGGGCTAGAGAGAATGAAATTATTGAAACTGATATTATTGATGAAAGTGATGATGAAGGCTCTCCTAATAAATATGAATTGCATGTTGTGCCTGAGGGCTATGTTATGGATTAAGAAACTAAAAGAGACTTTCTTGCATGCAATGATAGAAGTGATCTTAAGAAATTATTAGCTAACTTAAACAAAAAACTCTGAATGCTAGAATGAAATATGATCCTGCTTATGCTACTTCACCTATTTTTGTTACTGATAAGGATTATGAATTCTCTATTGATCCTGATATAATTACTTTGGTTGAATCTGATCCTTTTTATGTCTATGAATCAGAAACTGTGTGGCACATCTTACTAAATTAAACGATGTAGCCACCCTATTCACTAATGATGAGAGAACTAGCTACTTTTATATCCTTAAAATATTTCCGTTCTCACTAAAGGGTGATGCTAAGATATGGTTTAATTCTCTTGATCCTGGTTGTGTGCTTAGTCCCCAGGATATGATTTATTACTTCTGTACTAAATATTTCCCTGCTCATAAGAAACAAGCTGCCTTAAGGGATATATATATATATATATATATATATATAACTTTGTGCAAATTGAAGAAGAGAGTCTCCCACAAGCTTGGGGGAGGCTTCTCCAATTACTTAATTTGCCTGATCATCCTCTTAAGAAAAAATAAATACTTGATATCTTTTATAATGGACTAACCGATGCTTCCAGAGATTACCTGGATAGTTGTGCTGGTTCTATTTTCAGGGAAAGAACACCAGATGAAGCTGAAATTCTATTGAATAATATGTTGACAAATGAAAATAATTGGACACTTCCTGAGCCAGCTCCTGAGCCTATTCATAAACCAACTCCGAAGAAAAGGGGTGTTCTATTTCTCAGTCCTGAAGATATGCAAGAGGCAAAGAAATCCATGAAAGAAAAGGGCATTAAAGCTGAAGATGCTAAGAATTTACCTCCTATTGAAGAAATACATGGTCTGAATTTACCGCCTGTTGAAGAAACATATGATCTTAATCCCTCACCTATTGAAGAAACATATGGTCTTGATAACCCGACACAGGTAGTAAAGGTAAATTCTCTCTATAGATATGATAAAGCTGAAATCCCTCCTACTAAGTTTGCTAGCCAATGTTTGGATGAGTTTCATAACTTTATGGTTAAGCAAGAAGACTTCAATGCTTATTTTGGTAGACAATTGAAACAAAATGCTTATATGATTGAACACTTGGGTGATTATATGTATGGAGTTAAAGGTGAACTTAAACTCATTAGTAAACATGCTTCTATGGTTACCACTCAAGTAGAACAAGTACTTAAAGCTCAGAATGATTTTCTCAATGAATTAAATAGTAAGAAAAATGATAATGATGTTAGAGTTATGACTAGATGTGGTAAAATGACCCAGGAACCTTTGTATCCTGAGGGCCATCCTAAGAGAATTGAGCAAGATTCCCAGAGAAATAATATAGATGCACCTAGTCCTTCTAAAAGGAAGAAAAAGAAAAATGATAGGATTTTGCACCTGTTGCTGAAACCTGTTGCTGAAACACCTGAGAATCCCAATGATATGTCTATTTCTGATGCTGAAACACAATCTAGTAATGAACATGAAACTAGTGATAATGTTAATGATAATGTTCATGTTGATGCTCAACCTAGCAATGATAATGATGCAGAAGCTGAACCTTCTATTGATCTTGATAACCCACAATCAAAGAGTCAACGTGATAAAAGAGACTTTGTTGCAAGGAAACACGGTAAGGAAAGAGAGCCTTGGGTTCAGAAACCCAAGCCTTTTCCTCCTAAGCCATCCAAGAAAAAGGATGATGGGGATTTTGAGCGCTTTGCTGAAATGATTAGACCTAGTTTTTTGCATATGCGTTTGACTGGTATGCTTAAAATGAATCCTTATGCTAAGTACATGAAAGATATTGTTACTAATAAAAGAAAGATATCGGAAGCTAAAATTTCCACCATGCTTGCTAATTATACTTTTAAGAGAGGAATACCAAAGAAACTTGGAGATCCCAGAGTACCAACTATACCATGCTCCATTAAAAGAAACTATGTTAAAACTGCTTTATGTGATCTTGGAGCCGGTGTTAGTGTTATGCCTCTCTCTTTATATCGTAGACTTGATTTGAATAAGTTGACACCTACTAAAATATCTTTGCAAATGGCTCATAAATCAACTGCTATAACTGTCGGTATTTGTGAGGATGTGTCTGTTGTGGTTGCAAACATTACTATTTTAACCGACTTTGTTATTATTGATATTCCCGAGGATGATAGTATGTCTATTATTCTTGGAAGACCCTTTTTGAACACTTTAGGGGCTGTTATTGATTGCACCAAAGGCAATGTCACTTTTCATGTTAATGGTAATGAGCACATGGTACACTTTCCGAGGAAAGAACCTCAAGTCCACAGTATCAATTCTATTGGAAAAATTCCATCGATTATTTTTGGAGGTTTTGATTTTCCTCTTCCTACTGTCAAGAAGAAATATGATATTCTTATTGTTGGGGATGTGCATATCCCCGTTGAGGTAACCTAGTGTTATTCGAAAATTCTCCGGTTCCATGTTATTCGGAATGAGTTTGCCAACAGGACCTGATCAACCTTGTTAGTGGATTCCTTTTGATGAGCTTGAGATCGATGAATTTAGAAAGCACAACCTTCTATACCCTCTTGTAACATCCCAAATTTTCAATTTGGAATGTTATACATTAGATCATCATGCATATCATATTTTATTTTGCTTTTGGTTTTGATCCTAGAAAATTCTAAGCAACTCAAGGACCCACGGAGAGAGTTGGGGATTTCGTTATTTACATATTTGAGTTTTCTCAAATTATGTAAACAGGATCATTTGATTTTATTTATTTTATCATCAATTATTTCTATTACAAAAATATGAGAGAGGGAATAAAATGACTTTCGCAATATATAGAAATATTGAGGATTTAATAAAAAAATCAAATAAGATTTATTTTGGAGTTTTTCGGTATTTTTATTTGAATTTAGGAAAAATGCGCGTTTTCCAAAATTGCATTTAGGGCTCAAATAAATGTTCACTTTATCGGGCTTGATTTTAGAAACCCGGCAAAATTTATTTCATGATTTTTGGAGTCCCTTTAGTATTTCTTTTTATTTTTATTTTCCGAGCAGATTTTTTTTTTAAAAAAAACACGGAACCGACTATGGGCCGTACTCGGCCAAGACTCCCTGGTCGGGGCCTTTATAAGTCGCTGCCCCGGGCCCGAGAGAGCTCAGCCGCCGAAACCCTAACCCTAGGCCAGCCCCAGCCCCCCCGCCGCCGCCACCCCGCTGCCGACCCCCAGGAGCCGCGCGTCGCCCGTGGTTCGCCGCCGCCTCGAGTTCTGTGTCGTTTTTTTAATAAAAAAAATTCCGTTCGCCATTTTTCTTTTTCGTCGGATTTTTTCCGCGATTATTTTCTGATCGCGATTTTTGATCCGAATTTCGTTTTAGTATAAGTTTTCGCTCGTTTATCGGAATCAGGCGATTCAAGCGCCTGGAGTTTCGTCTCGAAACCCTCTTTCCGAATAATCAACTTAAACAAGTTTTTGCTACCGTAAAAATTGACTTAGATCCAGATTACTAGAATGAAGTTGTTTTCTTCGCCGTTTGATTTCTTTTGCTTCGTTCGATTTGATTCTTTTTGCAAACCAGGGTTCTTAAGTTGAACTTTCTGGTTAGATCTTCTATTTGAGTTTTACCTGTGCATTAGATGAGTACTTATTGTATGCTTGTTTGTTTGTCTGCGATAGAATACCCGGAGTGCGCCGCCTGTTACTTTGAATCTCTAGGTTTCGCGGATCATCAGCAAGGCAAGTAACACTTTGATCATACCTTTTCTACAACCCAGTTTTATTGCATTAGATCAATCCTCACACATTGCATGATTAGGATCTAATTAAATTGTGGGATGGGAAGTAGATGAGGTAGTACCTATTACCTGTTTATTATCAAACCTTTGGGAGTTACTTCTACGTTTGCTTATTATGCCATGCTATGCTAGTAGACGTGGATTGGGTGAGTGATATCCATGACAGATGTGAGATTGTTAATTAATGGTTTATCTAAGGTGGCAACCTAACACACATCTGGGTGGATTGAGGCACCTGGGTATTCCAGGACTTGCCTGTTTTTCTTTTGGACCGCCACCCAGGCTCAAAGGGATCATGAGATTATTCATACTAGAAACTTCCGTGTGCAGCCACAAGCCATTATGGGCTCTGGCATAGTTGATTAAGTCGTGCGAACTCTTACAGGGTAGACTAGCAGATGTAGGGGAAAGTAGGTGTACCGGTCTATCCATCGTAAGGTGCTAGCGCTTCTGAAAGACTGTGTCTCGGTCATCCGTTTCTCAAACACCATGTAGTGCGAGAAATCCAACGGAGGCGATCGAGTCTTGTGGGGAAAAGTGCGCAAACCTCTGCAGAGTGTAACAAACTAATCATGGTTAGCCGTGTCCCCGGTTATGGACATCTTGAGTATCTAGTACTTGGATTATCATGTGAATCTCAACATGTTACTCTAAAGTTAATTTTGTTGGGTTTAATGATGATGCTTAATTGGGATTGAGAATGCTGTCAACCATTCTCAATGTTTAAGAACCACCATGATAGTAATTAAATTTTATTCCTTTGAAGTAGGGAAAAATTGGCTTTACACAAAAACTGTAACCATAGAGCTTTCCACCAACCAAATATGCATATAGTATAGTTGTTGCATTCCATTACTCTCTATGTGTTACCTTGCCAGCATATTCCATGTGCTGACCCGTTTTCGGGCTGCAACGTTAATGTTGCAGACTTTTAGACGACGATTAAGGAGTTTTTAGGTCGTGGTTCTATACTCAGTGATGCCGTTGGAGTTGATGGACTCACTTACCTTCCAAGCCTTCCGCTGTTATCGTTATTAGATGGCCTTAAGCCATATTTATTGTAATAAGTTCTCTTTTGAGACACTCGATGTAATAAGTGTGTGATTGCTACTCTGCTATAAATCCTCCGAGTACTGTGCGGTGTCAGCATTACTGATCCAGGGATGACACCGGAGCACAGAGATCAGACTGTTTGAGGTCTGGTCGCTACAAAGATGGTATCAGAGCACACGCTGACTATAGGACACGACCACTAAGCTAAAGACCTAGATCACTACTCACTCTCTTCTCTTCTGACCTCTCATCTTTTCTACTCTTTAGGATGGCGGATGCAAGGAACAAGTTCACCCAACCAGATGAAGATACACCCTTTGGACGCCACTTGAAGGAAGTCACTAGATACCTGAACATAGGAGTACCAAGCTTCACGGGAACCTACAACGCCACTTTACCTGAAGAAGAGCGCTGGATGATTCAAGTTCAAGTTCCAGGAAGGACGTTCATGCCAGTCACTGAGCCCATAGAGTTTTCTTTTGATGCACCAACTTGGAGTCTAGGAAAGAGTATGGCAGCTCACATCGCCATGGGACGCATTGGAGAAGTCTACCGCAAGGATCTCAAGGATACTATCTACCAGATTTGTGGGCGCCGAGATAAACACTGGGAGATGATCAGCACCAGGAAAGATAGATCAATTGCAGCTTTTATCCAGGAGTTAAATCAGCACATTCGACGACAGGAGAATCAGATGTGCACCGACATGATAGATCTGAAGAAGGCTAAGACTAGAATCAAGGAACTGGAGGAAGAACTCAAGGTTACACGTGAAGATTATGAAGAAGAAATTGAAGTATTGGTGGATAAGAATGCCGGCCTAACTATGAAGCTAGCAATATTTATGGGAGGCCCGACACCAGTAGATGAAGACAAAGAACCCAAGGAGATAAGCCCGAAAGACTACATCATCATCGACGGCACCGACTCGGAAGCAGATAGTAGCGATGATGACTATGTTGATGAAGCCGGAGCAGATATCATGGAGTCTACAACCGTAGAATATTTCTAGTAGACCACCT
Organism: Triticum aestivum; assembly: GCF_018294505.1. NCBI lineage: Eukaryota > Viridiplantae > Streptophyta > Magnoliopsida > Poales > Poaceae > Triticum > Triticum aestivum. The sequence goes on along the minus strand of NC_057803.1, from coordinate 441,343,277 downwards.
CATCAGTAGTAGTAGTCCACCATGTAAATATAGTAGTCCGAGCACTTTGCGATAGTTAGATCGATTGTATGCCTTTGTTTGATTGATTGAAGTGAATTGTTTGCTTTTGCCTCATGTGCATATGGGTAGTGTTTTCTCTTTACACCCCCTCTATTCTTATATCTCATCTTTTCTAAACCCTCAGATGCCTCCGAGACATGACCCCGGATTTACCTTTCCGCCGGAGCTCACCCAGTTGATCCAGCAACAGAACACCTTGATGCAGTTGCTAGTTTAGAATCAAAATCAGGGGAACAACAACAACAACCCACCACCACCACCACCACCTGTTGACCACTTAGCCCGTTTTCTTAGGCTGAATCCGCCGGTGTTTTCCAGTAGCACCGAGCCGATAGTAGCAGATGATTGGCTCCGCAAGATAGCTAGGGAGTTGACCACAGCAGGATGCACAGATGCAGAGAAGGTTAAGTTTGCCGCACATCAGTTAGAAGGACCCGCAGCATCCTGGTGGGAGAATTTCACAGCCACCTTCCCAGTCAACACTGTCACATGGGACCAGTTTCAGCAGGCTTTCGGTACTGCCCATGTTTTAGCAGGAGCAATGGCCAGGAAGAAGCGTGAGTTTCGTAACTTGCGCCAAGGAGGACGGACAGTTGGCCAGTATGTGGAGGAGTTTAGTAAGCTAGCACGTTACGCCCCAGATGACGTTGCTACGGATGCAGCTAAGCAGGAGAAATTCCTGGAAGGACTGAATGATGAGTTGAGTATGCAGTTGATGGTAGCCACCTTCAACAACTACCAGGAGTTGGTAGATCGCGCTCTTATGATTGAAGGGAAGCAGCAGAAAATTGAGAACCGCAAGAGGAAGTATGGACAAGGAAAGTATAATTCAGGAGCTCAGCAGAAGCCACGTTTTACCCCTAGACCGGGAGGACATTTTCAGCATACCCATGGAGTAGGTTGCTCGCACAATCACAGTGGCACTAAGAATGGTAATGGGAATGGAGGAAGCAATGGCCAGAACCGCAGCACCCCATCAACCCCAGCCAAGAAAGATCTGAGTCATGTCACCTGTTTCAAGTGTTCCAAGACCGGACATTTTGCAAATGAATGTCCTGAAGGCCAAAATGGCAATGGAAGTTCTGGGAAGAAGCCGAACCCTTTCAACAGGGGACAGGTGAACCACGTTAGCGTGGAGGAGGTTGAAGCTCAGCCCGATGCAGTAATAGGTAAGTTTTTGGTTAAGTCATTTACTGCACTCGTTCTTTTTGATACTGGGGCATCGCATTCATACATATCAAGGGGATTTGTGGAAAAGTATAGCCTTCCCACTAGGATTCTCAAAACACCTATGCTAGTAAGCTCACCAGGAGCAGAGTACATGGCCAGTCAAGGATGTTTTCAAGTGCCATTAAGTATAGGAAGGCATGTTTTCCCAACGGATTTAATTATTCTGGAATCCCAAGGATTGGATGTGATATTAGGCATGGATTGGTTATCAAAGTATGAAGGGAATATTGAGTGTGCTAGTAAGTCAATTTTACTTACCACACTAAAAGGGAGAAGGATCAAGTATGTATCCCGACATGCACCAAACAGGACACAAGTAAATTCCTTATCAGGAGTTGTGCAGGAGGAAGTACCAGTGGTAAAGGATTTTCCTAACGTATTTCCCGAAGAGTTGCCAGGCATGCCACCGGATAGAGACATTGAGTTTTTGATTGAGCTTTTGCCAGGCACTGGGCCAATATCGAAGAGACCATATAGGATGCCAGCAAAAGATTTGGTTGAAATTAAGAAGCAGATTAAGGAGTTACTGGATAAGGGATATATTCGCCCAAGTTCTTCGCCTTGGGGATCACCAGTACTTCTAGTGGAGAAGAAGGATGGATCGTTAAGAATGGTTGTTAATTATCGAGGATTGAACGAAGTAACAATCAAAAACAAGTACCCGCTACCAATGATCAATGATCTGTTTGATCGATTGCAAGGAGCTAAAGTGTTTTCCAAGATCGATTTGCGATCAAGATACCACCAGTTGAAGATTCGAGAACAGGATATTCCTAAGACAGCTTTTACCACCAGGTATGGGTTGTATGAGTATACCGTTATGTCATTTGGACTGACTAACGCGCCTGCCTATTTTATGAACATGATGAACAAAGTGTTTATGGAGTTTTTGGATAAGTTCGTCGTAGTGTTCATTGATGATATCCTGGTATATTCTAAGAATGAAGAGGAGCATAAGGAGCATTTGCGTTTGGTACTTGGAAAGCTCAGAGAACACCAATTATATGCCAAGTTCAGCAAATGTGGGTTTTGGTTGAAGGAAGTAGGATTCCTCGGACACGTTATATCCGGAGAAGGTATAGCAGTAGATCCCGCTAAAGTTGAAACCGTGACCAAGTGGGAAGCCCCAACAACAGTTGGAGAGATCCGGAGTTTTCTTGGACTCGCAGGATACTACCGGAGATTTATTGAGAACTTCTCAAGGATTGCGAAGCCTATGACGGAGTTTCTGAAGAAGGATACTAAGTTCAAATGGACTGAGGAGTGTGAGGCAAGTTTTCAGGAATTGAAGAACCGTTTGGTTACCTCACCAGTGTTGATTTTTCCAGATCAAACCAAGGATTATGAGGTGTATTGCGATGCTTCACGTCGAGGACTTGGAGCAGTGCTTATGCAGGAAGGGAGAGTTGTTTCGTATGCTTCACGACAACTGAAGCCTCACAAATTGAATTATGCCACGCATGATTTGGATAGCAGCTGTAGTGCATGCATTGAAGACATGGAGACATTTCCTCATTGGAAATCATTGTGAGGTGTACACGGATCACAAGAGTTTGAAGTACATTTTCACGCAGAAGGAGTTGAACCTCAGACAAAGGAGATGGTTGGAGCTCATCAAGGATTATGATATGAAATTTCATTATCATCCCGGGAAGGCTAATGTAGTAGCTGATGCATTAAGCCGCAAGAGCCATGTCAATACGTTAATGACGGAAGAAATACCCAAGGAGTTAACAGAAAAACTTCATGAACTATGTTTGGAAATAGTTCCGAGAGGCTATGTAGCAGCACTGGAGATTTAGTCAACTTTGATGGATAGAATCAGAGAAGCTCAGAAGACTGACAAGGAGATTGCTTCCATAAAGGAGAAACTGAGCCAAGGAAAAGCTAAAGGATTTCGTGAGGATGAGCACGACACCCTATGGTTTGAAGACCGTGTTTATGTACCCAATGACCCAGAGATCAGAAAATTGATTCTGCAAGAGGCACATGACTCACCGTATTCGATTCACCCAGGAAATACCAAAATGTATTTGGATTTGAAGGATATTTTCTGGTGGACCGGGATGAAGAAGGATATTGTGGAGTATGTAGCAATCTGTGACGTATGTCAGAGAGTAAAGGCAGAGCATGAGAAGCCAGCAGGATTGTTGCAACCATTGCCGATACCCGAATGGAAGTGGGATAAGCTAGGCATGGATTTTATCACGGGATTACCAAGGACTCGTTCAGGCTATGACTCGACTTGGGTTGTAGTCGATCGATTGATGAAGGTAGCTCATTTCATCCCAGTAAAGACCACTTACACCAGTGCTAAGTTGGCAAAGATATACATGACCAGGATCGTATGTTTGCATGGAGTTCCGAGGAGCATCGTATCAGATAGAGGAACCCAGTTTACCTCAAAGTTCTGGAAGCAGTTACATGAAACTTTGGGTACTAGGCTAGAATTTAGTATAGCTTATCATCCGCAGACAGATGGACAAACCGAGAGAGTCAATCAGATTTTGGAGAATATGCTGAGAGCTTGTGCACTAGATTATGGATCTAGTTGGGACGATAATTTGCCATATGCAGAATTTTCTTACAATAATAGCTATCAGACCAGTTTGAAGATGGCCCCTTTGAAGCTTTGTACGAAAGGAGGTGCAGGACACCGTTATCATGGGACGAAGTTGGAGACCGCCAGTTGTTTGGACCAGATCTGATTAAAGAGTCTGAACATAAGGTGAAGTTGATTCGCGATAGGCTCAAGGTAGCCCAGTCCAGGCAGAAGAGCTACGCAGACTTTAAACGCAAGGAGACGGTTTACGAAGTTGGAGATAGAGCTTATCTTCGAGTATCCCCACTTCGAGGGATTAAGCGCTTTGAAGGGGAAGTTAGCGCCACGATTTGTAGGGCCATATCAAGTTTTGGAGCGTATGGGAGAAGTGGCCTATAAGTTGGAATTGCCGAAGGATTGTCAGGAGTACATGTTTCTCAGTTGAAGAAGTGTCACGCGGAGATGGCTGACATACCTCTGAGAGACACAGTGCTATTAGAAGCAATTCAGTTGGATAACAATTTGACCTATGAAGAGAAACCAGTCAAGATTCTCGAGTTTGCCAGCCGAGTCACTCGCAGCAAGGTTATCAAGTTTTGCAAAGTTCAGTGGAGCCACCACATGGAGGATGAAGCCACCTGGGAGCGAGAGGAAGATTTGCTCAAGGACCACCCTCACCTATTTTCTAGCCAACCCGAATCTCGAGGGCGAGATTCATCTTAAGGGGGGTAGGTTTGTAACATCCCAAATTTTCAATTTGGAATGTTATACATTAGATCATCATGCATATCATATTTTATTTTGCTTTTGGTTTTGATCCTAGAAAATTCTAAGCAACTCAAGGACCCACGGAGAGAGTTGCGGATTTCGTTATTTACATATTTGAGTTTTCTCAAATTATGTAAACAGGATCATTTAATTTTATTTATTTTATCATCAATTATTTCTATTACAAAAATATGAGAGAGGGAATAAAATGACTTTCCCAAAATATAGAAATATTGAGGATTTAATAAAAAAATCAAATAAGATTTATTTTGGAGTTTTTCGGTATTTTTATTTGAATTTAGGAAAAATGCGCGTTTTTCAAAATTGCATTTAGGGCCCAAATAAATGTTCACTTTATCGGGCTTGATTTTAGAAACCCGGCAAAATTTATTTCTTGATTTTTGGAGTCCGTTTAGTATTTCTTTTTATTTTTTTCTTCCGAGCGGAATTTTTTTTTTAAAAAAAACGCGGAACCGACTTTGGACCGTACTCGGCCAGGACTCCCTGGCCGGGGCCTTTATAAGGCGCTGCCCCGGGCCCGAGAGAGCCCAGCCGCCGCCCCGTCGCCGCTGCCGCCCCGCCGCTGACCCGCCGGAGCCGCGCGCCGCCCAAGGTTCGCCGCCGCATCGACTTTCGTGCCATTTTTTTAAAAAAATATTCCGTTCGTCGTTTTTCTTTTTCGTCGGATTTTTTCCGCGATTATTTTCTGATCGCGATTTCTGATCCGATTTTTGTTTTAGTATAACTTTTCGCTCGTTTATCGGAATCAGGCGATTCAAGCGCCTGGAGTTTCGTCTCGAAACCCTCTTTCCGAATAATCAACTTAAACAATTTTTTGCTACCGTAAAATTTGACTTAGATCCAGATTACTAGAACGAAGTTGTTTTCTTCGCCGTTTGATTTCTTTTGCTTCGTTCGATTTGATTCTTTTTGCAAACCAGGGTTCTTAAGTTGAACTTTCTGGTTAGATCTTCTCTTTGAGTTTTACCTGTGCATTAGATGAGTACTTATTGTATGCTTGTTTGTTTGTCTGCAATAGAATACCCAGAGTGCGCCGCCTGTTACTTTGAATCTTTAGGTTTCGCGGATCATCAGCAAGGCAAGTAACACTTTGATCATACCTTTTCTACAACCCAGTTTTATTGCATTAGATCAATCATCACACATTGCATGATTAGGATCTAATTAAATTGTGGGATGGGAAGTAGATGAGGTAGTACCTATTACCTGTTTATTATCAAACCTTTGGGAGTACTTCTACGTTTGCTTATTATGCCATGCTATGCTAGTAGACGTGGATTGGGTGAGTGATATCCATGACAGATGTGAGATTGTTAATTAATGGTTTATCTAAGGTGGCAACCTAACACACATCTAGGTGGATTGAGGCACCTGGGTATTCCAGGACTTGCCTGTTTTTCTTTTGGACCGCCACCCAGACTCAAAGGGATCATGAGATTATTCATACTAGAAACTTCCGTGTGCAGCCACAAGCCATTATGGGCTCTGGCATAGTTGATTAAGTCGTGCGAACTCTTACAGGGTAGACTAGCAGATGTAGGGGAAAGTAGGTGTACCGGTCTATCCATCGTAAGGTGCTAGCGCTTCTGAAAGACTGTGTCTCGGTCATCCGTTTCTCAAACACCATGTAGTGCGAGAAATCCAACGGGGGCGATCGAGTCTTGTGGGGAAAAGTGCGCAAACCTCTGCAGAGTGTAACAAACTAATCATGGTTAGCCGTGTCCCCGATTATGGACATTCTTGAGTATCTAGTACTTGGATTATCATGTGAATCTCAACATGTTACTCTAAAGTTAATTTTGTTGGGTTTAATGATGATGCTTAATTGGGATTGAGAATGCTGTCAACCATTCTCAATGTTCAACAACCACCATGATAGTAATTAAATTTATTCCTTTGAAGTAGGGAAAAATTGGCTTTACGCAAAAACACTAACCATAGAGCTTTCCACCAGCCAAATATGCATATAGTATAGTTGTTGCATTCCATTACTCTCTATGTGTTACCTTGCCAGCATATTCCATGTGCTGACCCGTTTTCGGGCTGCAACGTTAATGTTGCAGACTTTTTAGACGACGATTAAGGAGTTTTTAGGTCGTGGTTCTATACTCAGTGATGCCGTTGGAGTTGATGGACTCACTTACCTTCCAAGCCTTCCGCTGTTATCGTTAATAGATGGCCTTAAGCCATATTTATTGTAATAAGTTCTCTTTTGAGACACCCGATGTAATAAGTGTGTGATTGCTACTCTGCTATAAATCCTCCGAGTTCTGTGTGGTGTCAGCATTACTGATCCAGGGATGACACCGGAGCACAGAGATCAGACTGTTTGAGGTCTGGTCGCTACACTCTTTTTACTTTCTGTTATTTATATTAAATAAAGCAAAAATAGTAATTTCTGTCTGTTTTCTGAATTATTCGTGCAATATAAAAATACCCCGAAAATAAAAGTTCCTCAAATGCCCTGAAATTTAAACATGATTTTTTCTAGAATATTTGAGAATATCTGGCACTCAGAACATAGCAGGGGGAGCTGGCACCTGGCCACGAGGGTCTAGAGCGCGCCCACCCCCTGGGCGCGCCCCCCTGCCTCGTGGGCCCACTGTGGCTCCCCTCCACTTATTCCTGCACCCAAACACTTCTTCTTCCTCCCAAAAAATCACCATCCAGCTCAAGCACGAGTTCTAGCTCATTTTGTTGTGATTTTCAATCTCCTTGCTCAAAGCACCTCTCACAAAACTACTTTGGGGATTGTTCCTTGGTATGTGACTCCTCCATTGGTCCAATTAATTTTTGTTCTAGTGCTTTATTCATTGCAAATTTGTGCTGCCTAGGTGACCATGTTCTTGAGCTTACATGTCAAATTTATATGGTTCCAAGTAGTTCTAATGCATGATATAGGCTCTAGGAACTTGTAGGAGTAGTTGCTATCAATTTTGTTGAGTTTGGTTTACTTTTATTTGAAGTTACTCAAAATTTTAGAAATTTTTCAGAGGAAGAAATATGTTTAGGAAAATGTACCAAGGTGGTTCTTCAAGGAAACAAGGACCCAGGCTTGCAATGCGTGATGCTGATGACGAGCCACCAAGGGACACTCCAGTGCGGCCTTGTGAATGGCCCTCAGATGACTTCATGGATCAAGCATGAATTAAGGAAGAATTTAACTCATGTTTGTGTAACGCTGATCTTGTGAGCTTCGAGGCAGAAAAGTGCCGCCAGTACCACTATATCACTAGTTCCTTTGTGAGGAGGTTTGAATTTTCATCTTCACGCAATTCTCAAACTGTCCTATTTGATCTTTATGAAAATTCTTATACTATGGACTTAGAGGATTTTACCACTGCTTGCAAACTTCCACAATGGGGTAGTTCTAGTGAACCTCGCAAATCTAAATTTAGAGATTTTCTTGCTAAAATAACTGTGGGGGAATCTAGAGATATAACACAAGCTACCATAGGGAGCCTTCATTTTCCTGCTATACATTATTTTGCTCTCTTCATAGGTAGGTGCATAAATGGTAAGGATGAAGCATGTCACATGTGTGTCCCTGACCTCAATATTCTTAGGAGTGATGTGTTAGGAGATAAATCTTATAACTTAGGAGCCATTGTTGCACGTAGGTTGCATCATAATAGATTTAATGGAGATTTCTTTGGTGGAATTTATGCAACCCGTATAGCTAATTTTCTTGGTATAACCATATGTGAGGATGATATTGAGTTGCCCCTTGCTTATTTTGATTATGAGGCTATGTTCGTCATCATTTTATTGAGAGGAACGATCAGTTCCTCCAGTACCGACTAATCTTTGACAGCCGACACACCTATCACGTCGCTCTCCCTGCTTCTACTTCCTTTGACTTTCAGGCAAAAGGGAGATATTTTATAACCAGAGAGGAGGCAGAAGAGTATAAGAGGAGGGTTGAGATAGCTCGCCTCCAAGCTGCAGGCCATGATGCAATGACTGCTGCATCACAGTACGACCCTAGTTACAACTTTGGATATCCGCCAGGCCAGCCGTGGCCATAGACCAACTTAGGCCAAAAGCCTAACCATGGGGGAGTACGTATTTCCCACCGACATTACATTTATGTTCACACACTCATTGCTAGATGTCGGTGCTCATACTTTTTTATTGTAATATACATGCTAGTTTATTTCCTTTTTATGCTTTCTTCTTGTGTGTTTGATAAACCTCAAGAAAAACCAAAAATAAAAGTTGTAGCTTTCAACTAGTTTTAATTTCTATGCTTGTAGTAGTAATTAAAAAGAAAACCCAAAAAGATTTCCTGTTCTTCTTTTGCTTGTTGGGAGCTTTCCCGTGTAAATAGTTTTACTTCTTTTCTTTTCTTTTCTTTGGGGGTCGATAGGAGAAGACCATAATTAAATTGTTGAAGTGACTCCTACATGCATTATTGTTGATTTAACCAAGAGTCCATATTGCCTTGTCTTATCCTGCTTATTGAATGCTTGCAGATTCCAGCTTAGTCCAATGCACGTGCACTGTTACTATTATTCACATCATTTGGTCGTGCAAGTGAAAGGCAGTTATGATGATATATGATGGACTGATTGAGATGGGAGAAGCTGGTATGAACTCGACCTCTCTTGTTTCTGTAAATATGATTAGTTCATCGTTCCTGATTTAGCTTATTATGAATAAACATGTTTGCAATGACAATTAGAGATTATAGTTGCTTATGCCATGCTTAATTAGCTAGGAGCTTATAATGGTTTACCTTGCGTGCCAACATGCTATTAAAATGGTTGTGATGTGGTATTGTAGGGTGGTATCCTCTTTTGAACGATTCAAGTGGCTTGACTTGGCACATGTTCACGCATGTAGTTGAAACAAAATCAACATAGCCTCTACAATATTTATGTTCATGGTGCATTTATATCCTACTCATGCTTGCATTCGGTGTTGATTAAATTTAATGCATGTTCATGACTGTTGTCGCTCTCTAGCTGGTCGCTTCCCAGTCTTTTTCTAGCCTTCACCTGCACTAAGCGGGAATACTGCTTGTGCATCCAATCCCATAAGCCCCAAAGTTGTTCCATATGAGTCCACCATACCTACCTATATACGGTATCTACCTGCCGTTCCAAGTAAATTTGTATGTGCCAAACTCTAAACCTTCAAATAAACATTCTGTTTTGTATGCTCAAATAGCTCATGTATCAACTAGGGATGTCTGTATCTTCCATGTTAGGCAGGTTATTCCCAAGAGGAGTGGACTCCGCTCCTCACTCACGAGAAAATGTCTGGTCACCGGGATGCCTAGTCCCATGCTTTATGCAAATCAAATCAAAATAATTGCAAACAAAACTCCCCCAAGACCGTTATTAGTTGGAGGCACTTGTTGTTTTGAGCAAGCCATGGATTGATGCTTGTTGGTGGAGGGGGAGTATAAACTTTACCATTCTGTTTGGGAACCGCCTATAATGTGTGTAGCATGGACGATATCGCCATCTCTTGGTTGTTATGTTGACAATGAAAGTATACTGCTGAAAATATTATTCATCTCTATTTCAAAACCAAGCTCTGGCACCTCTACAAATCCATGCTTCCCTCTGCGAAGGGCCTATCTATTTACTTTTATGTTGAGTCATCTCCCTCTTATTAAAAAGCACCCACTGGAGAGCACCTCTGTCATTTGCATTCATTACTGATTAGTTTACATTGAGTATGACCTGACTGGATCTCTTTTACCATGAATTACAATGTCTAGTCTGTCCTTGATCTTTAAAGGTGCTCTGCATTTATGTTTTGTGGTCTCAGAAAGGGCTAGCAAGATACCATCTTGTTATATCATATTATGATTGTTTTGAGAAAGTGTTGTCATCCGAGATTTATTATTATTGCTCGCTAGTTGATTATGCCATTGATATGAGTAAACATGAGACCTAAGAGTTATTGTGAATATGGTTAGTTCATAATCTTTGCTGAAAACTTGAATGCTGGCTTTACATATTTACAACAACAAGAGCAAACAGAGTTTGTAAAAGTTTCTATTTATCACTTTCAGTTTTACAACTGAATTGCTTGAGGACAAGCAAAGGTTTAAGCTTGGGGGAGTTGATACGTCTCCGTTGTCTCTACTTTTCGAAACACTTTTTCCCTTGTTTTGGACTCTAACTTGTATGATTTGAATGGAACTAACCCAGACTGATGCTGTTTTCAGCAGAATTGCCATGGTGTTATTATGTGCAGAAACAAAAGTTCTCGGAATGACCCGAAACTCCACGGAGATTATTTTTGGAAATAATAAAAAATACTGGCAAAGAATCAAGGCCAGGGGGCCCACACCCTAGCCACGAGGGTGGGGGCGCGCATGCCCCCCTCGGCGCGCCCCCTGCCTCATGGGCCCCCTGGAGCTCCACCGACCTCAACTCCAACTCCATATATTCGTGTTTGGGGAGAAAAAAATAGGGGAGAAGGATTCATCGCGTTTTATGATACGGGGCCGCCGCCTATCCCTAAACTCTCTCGGGAGGGCTGATCTGGAGTCCGTTCGAGGCTCCGGAGAGGGGAATCCGTCACCATCGTCATCATCAACCATCCTCCATCACCAATTTCATGATGCTCACCGCCGTGCCTAAGTAATTCCATAGTATGCTTGCTGGACGATGATGCGTTGGATGAGATTTATCATGTAATCGAGTTAGTTTTGTTAGGGTTTGATCCCTAGTATCCACTATGTTCTGAGATTGATGTTGCTATGCTTAATGCTTGTCACTAGGGCCCGAGTGCCATGATTTCAGATCTGAACCTATTATGTTTTCATGAATATATGTGAGTTCTTGATCCCATCTTGCAAGTCTATAGTCACCTACTATGACTTATGATCCGGCAACCCCAAAGTGACAATAATCGGGACCACTCCCGGTGATGGCCGCAGTTTGAGGAGTTCATGTATTCACTATGTGTTAATGCTTTGGTCCGGTACTCTAATAAAAGGAGGCCTTAATATCCCGTAGTTTCCACTAGGACCCCGCTGCCACGGGAGGGTAGGACAAAATATGTCATGCAAGTTCTTTTCCATAAGCACGTATGACTATATTCGGTATACATGCCTACATTACATTGATGAATTGGAGCTAGTTCTGTGTCACCCTAGGTTATGACGGTTACATGATGAACCGCATCTGGCATAATTCTCTATCACCGATCCACTGCCTGCGAGCTTTCCATATATTGTTCTTCACTTTACTTTTCCGTTGCTAATGTTAAAATCACTACAAAATACCAAAAATATTACTTTTGCTACCGTTACCTTTTGCTATCGTTACCACTACTATCATATTACTTTGCTACTAAATACTTTGCTGCAGATATTAAGTTATCCAGGTGAGGTTGAATTGACAACTCAGCTGCTAATACTTGAGAATATTCTTTGGCTCCCTTTGTGTCGAATCAATAAATTTGGGTTGAATACTCTACCCTCGAAAACTGTTGCGATCCCCTATACTTGTGGGTTATCAAGTACTGTGTGTCAGCATACCAATCCAGGGATGACACTTAAGCACAGAGACATCGATCCTTTGGGATCGGGTCGCTACAAAAACACTAAGTCCCTAGTGAGCCTCTACTTGACTAGCTCATTGATCAAAGATGGTTAAAGTTTCCTAACCATGGACATGAGTTGTCATTTTATAATGGGATCACATCACATGACCCATCCGTTAGCTTAGCATATTGATCATTCAGTTTTATTGTTATTGCTTTCTTCATGTCATATACATATTCCTTTGACTATGAGATTATGCAACTCCCGGACACTGGAGGAATGCCTTGTGTGCTATCAAACATCACAACATAACTGGGTGATTATAAATATGCTCTACAGGTATCTCCGAAGGTGTTTGTTGGATTGGCATAGATCAAGATTAGAATTTGTCACTCCGAGTATCAGAGAGGTGTCTTTGGGCCCTCTCGGTAATACACATCATAAGAATCCTTGCAAGCAAAGTGACTAATGAGTTAGTTGTAGGATGATGTATTACGGAACGAGTAAAGAGACTTGCCGGTAACGAGATTGAACTAGGTATGAAGATACCGACGATTGAATCTCGGGCAAGTAACATACCGATGGACAAAGGGAATAATGTATGTTGTCATAACGGTTCGACCAATAAAGATCTTCGTAGAATATCTAGGAGCCAATATGAGAAAACATGTTCCGCTATTGTTTATTGACCGGAGAGGTGTCTCGGTCATGTCTACATAGTTCTTGAACCCGTAGGGTCTGCATGCTTAACGTTCGATGACGATTTTGTATTATATGAGTTATGTGATTTGGTGACCGAATGTTGTTCAGAGTCCCGGATGAGATCACGAACATGACGAGGAGTCTCGAAATGATCGAGAGGTAAAGTTTGATATATAGGACGATAGTATTCGGACATCGGAAGTGTTTCAGAGAGTACGGGGTACATATTGAGTCACCGGAAGGGGTTCCAGGCACCCCCCTCCCCTGGCAAAGATATGGGCCTAATGGGCCAAGAGGGAAACGCAGCAGCCAGCAGGGGCTGCTGTGCCCCCATATGGGCCGCACTAGAGGATAAAGGAAAAGGGGGAAAAGAGAAGAAAGGGGAGGGATTCGGCCTCCCCCTTCCTTCCCTCCTCCCTCCTCCTTCCTTTCCCCTCCGAAAAACATGGTAAAGGGGGGGAGAATTGGACTAGGGTCCCAAGTAGGATTCCTCCTACTTGGGGAGCCCCAAGGATGTCCCCCTCCCACCTATATGTATGTGGGGAGGGGGCGCCTAGAACACACACCAACAATTGTTAGCCGTGTGCGGCGCCCCCCTCCACAGTTTAAGCCTACGGTCATATCTTCATAGTGCTTAGGTGAAGCCCTGCACGGATCACTTCACCATCTCCATCACCACGCCGTCGTGCTGACGGAACTCATCTACTTCCTAGACACTTTATTGGATCAAGATTTCGAGGGACGACATCGAGCTAAACGTGTGCAGAACTCAGAGGTGTCGTGCGTTCGGTGCTTGATCGGTCAAAACGAGAAGAAGTTCGACTACATCAACCGCGTTGTCAAATGCTTCCGCTTTCGGTCTACGAGGGTATGTAGACAGACTCTCCCCCTCTAGTTACTATGCATCTCCTAGATAGATCTTGCTTGAGCATAGGAAATTTTTGAAATTGCATGCTATGTTTCCCAACAGTGGCATCCGAGCCAGGTCTATCCATAGATTATATGCACGAGTAGAACACAAAGAGTTGTGGGCGGTGATCATCATACTGCCTACCACCAACGTCTTATTTTAATTAAGCTGTATTGTTGGATGAAGCGGCCTAGACCAACCTTACATGACCACGTTCATGAGATCGGTTCCACCGATAGACATGCAACTAGTTTTGCATAAAGGTGGCTGGCGGGTGTCTGTTTCTCCAACTTTATTTGAATCGAATTTGACTGCGGCCAGTCCTTGTTGAAGGTTAAAACAACAAACTTGATAAATCACCATTGTGGTTTTGATGCGTAGGTAAGAACAGTTCTTGCTAGAAGCCCGTAGCAGCCACGTAAAACTTGCAACAACAAAGTAGAGGATGTCTAACTTGTTTTTGTAGGGCATGTTGTGATGTGATATGGTCAACACATGATGTGATATACGTTATCGTATGAGATGATCATGTTTTGTAAAAGTTACTGGCAACCGGCGGGAGCCTTATGGTTGTCTCTTTATTGTATGAAATGCAAACACCATGTAATTGCTTTACTTTATCACTATGCGTTAGTGATAGTTGTAGAAGCAATACTTGGCGAGACGACCACGATGCTACGATGGAGATCAAGGTGTCGAGCCAGTAACGATTGAGATCATGACCATGCTTTGGAGATGGAGATCAAAAGCACAAGATGATGATGGCCATATCATGTCACATATTTTGATTGCATGTGATGTTTATCTTTTATGCATCTTATTTTTCTTAGTACGTCGGTAGCATTATAAGATGATCCCTCACTAAAATTTCAATGTATAAGTGTTCTCCCCGAGTATCCACCGTTGCGACAGTTCGTCGTGTGGAGACACCACATGATGATCGGGTGTGATAGACTCTATGTTCACATACAACAGGTGCAAGACAGTTTTGCACATGCGGAATACTCGGGTTAAACTTGACGAGCCTAGCATGTACAGACATGGCCTCGGAACACTGGAGAACGAAAGGTCGAAGGTGAATCATATAGTAGATATGATCAACATAGAGATGTTCACCATTGATGACTACTCCATCTCACGTGATGATCGGACATGGTTTAGTTGGTTTGGATCACATATCATTTAGATGACTTGAGGGATGTCTATCTAAGTGGGAGTTCTTAAGTAATATGATTAATTGAACTTAATTTATCATGTACTTAGTCTTTATAGTTTTTTGCATATCTATGTTGTAGATCAATGGACCGTGCTACCGTTCCCTTCAATTTTAATGCGTTCCTAGAGAAAGCTAAGTTGAAAGATGATGGTAGCAACTACACGGACTGGGTCCATAACTTGAGGATTATCCTCATTGCTACACAGAAGAATTATGTCCTTGATCCACCGCTAGGTGAAAGGCCTGTTGCAGGAGTAGATGCTCATGTTATGAATGTTTGGCAAGCCCGATCTGATGACTACTCGATAGTTTAGTGTGTCATGACTTACGGCTTAGAATCGGGGCTTCAAAGACGTTTTGAACATCATGGACCATATGAGATGTTCCAGGAATTGAAGTTAATATTTCAAGCAAATGCCCGAGTTGAGAGATATGAAGTCTCCAACAAGTTCTATAGCTGCAAGATGGAGGAGAATAGTTCTGTCAGTGAACACATACTCAAAATGTCTTTGTATCATAATCACTTGACTCAGTTGGGAGTTAATATTCTAGTTGATAGTGTCATTGATAGAGTTCTTCAATCACTGCCACCAAGCTACAAAGACTTCGTGATGAAGTATAATATGCAAGGGATGGATAAGACAATCCCCGAGGTATTTGCTATGCTCAAAGCTGCGGAAGTAGAAATCAAGAAGGAGCATCAAGTGTTCATGGTTAACAAGACCGCTAGTTTCAAGAAAAGGGTCAAGGGAAAGAAGGGGAACTTCAAGAAGAATGCCAAGCAAGTTGCCACTCTCGGGAAGAAGCCCAAGCCTGGACCCAAGCTTGAAACTGAGTGCTTCTACTACAAAGGGACTCGTCAGTGGAAGCGGAATAGCCCCAAGTATTTGGCGGATAAGAAGGATGGCAAAGTGAACAAAGGTATATTTGATATACATGCTATTGATGTGTACCTTACTAATGCTCATAGTAGCACCTGGGTATTTGATACCGGTTCGGTTGCTCATATTTGTAACTCGAAACAGGGGATACAGATTAAATGAAGATTGGCTAAGGACGAGGTGACGATGTGCGTCGGGAATGGTTCCAAGGTCGATGTGGTCGCCGTCGGCATGCTACCTCTACATTTACCTTCGGGATTGGTTTTAGACCTGAATAATTGTTATTTGGTGCCAGCGTTGAGCACGAACATTATATCTGGATCTTGTTTGATGTGAGACGGTTATTCATTTAAATCAGAGAGTAATGGTTGTTCTATTTATATGAGTAATATCTTTTATGGTCATGCACCCTTGAAGAGTGGTCTATTTTTGTTGAATCTCGATTGTGGTGATACACATATTCATAATATTGATGCCAAAAGATGCAAAGTTGATAATGATAGTGCAACATATTTGTGGCACTGCCATTTAGGTCATATTGGTGTAAAACGCATGAAGAAACTCCATGCAAATGGGCTTTTGGAATCACTTGATTATGAATCATTTGATACTTGCAAACCATGCCTCATGGGTAAGATGACTAAAACTCTGTTCTCCGGAACAATGGAGCGAGATAATGACTTATTGGAAATAATACATACCGATGTATGCGATCCAATGAGTGTTGAGGCTCGCAGCGGGTATCGTTATTTTCTAACCTTCACAGATGATTTGAGAAGGTATGGGTATATCTACTTAATGAAACACAAGTCTGTAACATTTGAAAAGTTCAAAGAATTTCAAAGTGAAGTGGAGATTCATCGTAACAAGAAAATAAAGTTTCTACGATCTGATCGTGGAGGCGAATATTTGAGTTACGAGTTTGGCCTTCATTTAAAACAATGTGGAATAGTTTCACAACTCAAGCCACCTGGAACACCACAGCGTAATGGTGTGTCCGAACATCATAACCGTACTTTATTAGATATGGTGCGATCTATGATGTCTCTTACCGATTTACCACTATAATTTTGGGGTTATGCATTAGAGACAGGTGCATTCACTTTAAATAGGGCACCATCTAAATCCATTGAGACGACACCATATGAACTATGGTTTGGCATGAAACCAAAGCTGCCGTTTCTTAAAGTTTGGGTTTGCGATGCTTATGTGAAAAAGATTCAGCCAGATAAGCTCGAACCCAAATCGGAGAAGTGCGTCTTCAGAGGATACCCAAAAGAAATTGTTGGGTGCACCTTCTACCATAGATCCGAAGGCAAGATCTTTGTTGCTAAGAATGGATCCTTTCTAGAGAAGGAGTTTCTCTCGAAAGAAGTGAGTGGGAGGAAAGTAGAACTTGATGAGGTAATTGTACCTTCTGTTGAATGGGAAAGTAGCTCATCACATAAAACCATTCCCGTGATGCCTACACCAACTAGAGAGGAAGCTAATGACAATGATCATGAAACTTTAGATCAAGTTACTACCGAACCTTGTAGGTTAACGATAGCACGTTCTACACCAAAGTGGTACGGTAACCCTGTTCTGGAAGTCATGTTACTAGACCTTGACGAACCTACGAACTATGAAGAAGAGATGATGAGCCCAGATTCCGATAAATCACTTGAGGCCATGAAATCTGATATAAGATCCATGTATGAGAACAAAGTGTGGACTTTGGTTGACTTGCCCGATGATCGGTGAGCCATAGAGAATAAATGGATCTTCAAGAAGAAGACTGACACTGATGGTAATGTTACTGTCTACGAAGCTCGACTTGTCGCGAAAGGTTTTCAACAAGTTCAAGGAGATGACTATGATGAGACTTTCTCACCCGTAGGGATGCTTAGGTCAGTCCAAATCATGTTAGCAATTGTCACATTTTATGATTATGAAATCTGGCAAATGGACGTCAAAACTACATTCCTTGGTGGATTTCTTAAAGAAGAGTTGTATATGATGCAACCAAAAAGTTTTGTCGATCCTAAAGGTGCTAACAAAGTGTGCAAGCTCCAGCGATCCATCTATGGACTGGTGCAAGCATCTCGGAGTTGGAATATATGCTTTGATGAGGTGATCAAAGCATATGGTTTTATACAAACTTTCGGAGAAGCCTGTATTTACAAGAAAGGGAGTGGGAACTCTGTAGCATTTCTAATATTATATGTGCAGGACATATTGATGATTGGAAATGATATAGAATTTCTGGATAGCATAAAAGGATACTTGAATAAAAGTTTTTCAATGAAAGACCTCGGTGAGGCTGCTTATATATTGGGCATCAAGATCTATAGAGATATATCAAGACGCTTAATTGGACTTTCACAAAGCACATACCTTGATAAAGTTTTGAAGAAGTTCAAAATGGATTAGTCAAAGAAAGGGTTCTTGCCTATGTTACAAGGTGTGAAGTTGAGTCAGAGTCGATGCCAGACCACTGTAGAAGATAGAGAGAAAATGAAAGTCATTCCCTATGCCTCAGCCATAGGTTCTATCATGTATGCTATGTTGTATACCAGACCTAATGTGTGCCTTGCTATAAGTACAGCAGGGAGGTACCAAAGTAATACAGGAGTGGATCACTGGACAATAGTCAAGAACATCCTGAAGTACCTGAAAAGGACTAAGGATATGTTTCTCGTTTATGGAGGTGACAAAGAGCTCGTCGTAAATGGTTACGTCGATGCTAGCTTTGACACTGATCCGGATGACTCTAAGTCACAAACCGGATACGTATTTATATTGAATGGTGGAGCTGTTAGTTGGTGCAGTTCCAAGCAGAGCGTCATGGAGGGATCTACGTGTGAAGCGGAATACATAGCTGCTTCGGAAGCAGCAAATGAGGAGTCTGGATGAAGGAGTTCATATCCGATCTAGGTGTAATACCTAGTGCATCGGGTCCAATGAAAATATTTTGTGACAATACTAGAGCAATTGCCTTGGCAAAGGAATCCAAATTTCACAAAAGAACCAAACACATCAAGAGACGCTTCAACTCCATTCGTGATCAAGTCAAGGAGGGATACATAGCGATTTGCAAAATACATACGGATCTGAATGTTGCAGACCCGTTGACTAAGCCTGTTCCACGAGCCAAACATGATCAACACCAAGACTCCATGGGTGTTAGAATCATTACTATGTAATCTAGATTATTGACTCTAGTGCAAGTGGGAGACTGAAGGAAATATGCCCTAGAGGCAGTAATAAAGTTGTTATTTTATATTTCCTTGTTCGTGATAAATGTTTATTATTAATGCTAGAATTGTATTGACCAGAAACCTTAATACATGTGTGAATACATAGACAAAACATTGAGTCCCTAGTGAACCTCTACTTGACTAGCTCGTTGATCAAAGATGGTTAAAGTTTCCTAACCATGGACATGAGTTGTCATTTGATATCGGGATCACATCATTAGGAGAATGGTGTGATGGGCATGACCCATCTGTTATCTTAGCATACTGATTGTTCAGTTTTATTGCTATTGCTTTCTTCATGTCATATACATATTGCTTTGACTATGAGATTATGAAACTCCCGGACACCGGAGGAATGCCTTATGTGATATCAAACGTCACAACATAACTGGGTGATTATAAAGATGATCTACAGGTATCTCCGAAGGTGTTTGTTGGGTTGGCATAGATCGAGATTAGAATTTGTCACTCTGAGTATCGGACATGTATCTCTGGGCCCTCTCGGTAATACACACCATAAGAAGCCTTGCAAGCAAAGTGAATAATGAGTTAGTTGCAGGATGATGTATTACGGAATGAGTAAAGAGACTTGCCGGTAACAAGATTGAACTAGGTATGAAGATACCGACGATCGAATCTCGGGAAAGTAACATACCGATGGAGAAAGGGAACAACGTATGTTATCATAACGGTTCGACCGATAAAGATCTTTGTAGAATATGTAAGCACCAATATGAGCATCCAGGTTTTTCTATTGGTGATTGACCGGAGAGGTGTCTTGGTCATGTCTACATAGTTCTCGAACCCATAGGGTCCGCACGCTTAACGTTCGATGCCGATTTTGTATTATATGAGTTATGTGATTTGGTGACCGAATGTTGTTCGGAGTCCCGGATGAGATCACGGACATGATGAGGAGTCTCGAAATGGCCGAGAGGTGAAGATTGATATATAATACGATAGTATTCGGACACCGGAAGTGTTCCGGAGGGTATCGGGTACATATCGAGTCACCAGAAGGGGTTCCGGGCCCCCCCGACAAAGATATGGGCCTAATGGGCTGATGTCTACTATGCAACTTTATCCTTGTAGACATTGTTGGGCCTACAAATGCAGAGTTTTGTAGGACAGTAGCAAATTTCCCTCAAGTGGAGGACCTATGGTTTATCAATCCGTGGGAGGAGTAGGATGAAGATGGTCTCTCTCAAACAACCCTGCAACCAAATAACGAAGAGTCTCTTGTGTCCCCAGCACACCCAATACAATGGTAAATTGTATAGGTGCACTAGTTCGGTGAAGAGATGGTGATACAAGTGCAATATGGATGGTAGATATAGGTTTTTGTAATCTGAAAATATAAAAACAGCAAGGTAACTAACGGTAAAAGTGAGCGAAAACGGTATTGCAATGCTTGAAAACAAGGGCTAGGGTTCATACTTTCACTAGTGCAAGTTCTCTCAACAATGATAACATAATTGAATCATATAACAATCCCTCAACATGCAACAAAGAGTCACCCCAAAGTCACTAATAGTGGGGAACAAATGAAGAGATTATTGTAGGGTACGAAACCACCTCAAAGTTATTCTTTCTGATCGATCTATTGGGCTATTCCTATAAGTGTGACAAATAGCCCTAGAGTTCGCACTAAAATAACACCTTAAGACACACATCAACCAAAACCCTAATGTCACCTAGATACTCCAATGTCACCACAAGTATCCGCGGCTTTGATTACAATCTCAGATTCATCTATTCAAACCAACACAAAGAACTTCAAAGAGTGCCCCAAAGTTTCTACCGGAGAGTCAAGACGAAAACGTGTGCCAACCCCTATGCATAAGTTCACAAGGTCACAGAACCCACAAGTTGATCACCAAAACATACATCAAGTAGATCACGTGAATATCCCATTGTCACCACAGGTAAGCACATGCAAGACATACATCAAGTGTTCTCAAATCCTTAAAGACTCAATCTAATAAGATAACTTCAAAGGGAAAACTTAATCCATTACAAGAAGGTAGAGGGGGAGAAATATCATGAGATCCAACTATAATAGCAAGAACACGAGAGAGAGAGAGAGATCAAACACATAGCTACTGGTACATACCCTCATCCCTGAGGGTGAACTACTCCCTCCTCGTCAAGGAGAGCGATGGGATGATGAATATGGCCACCGGTAATGATTCCCCCCTCTGACATGGTGCTGGAACAGGGTCCCGATTGGTTTTTGGTGGCTACAGAGGCTTGCCGCGGCAGAACTCCCGATCAAGGTTCTGTTTTGGAGGTTTTAGGATATATAAGAGGTGTTGGCATCGAGAACAAGTCAGGAGAGTCCACGAGCGGCCCATCAGTTCAAAGGGTGTGCCTGGGGGGTAGGGCACACCCTCCACCCTTATGGAGGCCTCGTGGCTCTTCTGGCCCAACTCTTTTGCTTCAGGGGCTTCTTCTGGTCCAAAACAATCGTCGTGAAGTTTCACGTCAATTGGACTCCGTTTGATATTCCTTTCCTGCGAAACTCAAAACAAGGAAAAAAACAGAAACTGGCACTGGGCTCTAGGTTAATAGGTTAGCCCCAAAAATCATATAAAATAGCATATAAATGCATATAAAACATCCAAGATGGATATTGTAATAACATGGCCAACAAAATCTTATCCCTACAAAATCATATAGTCTGGCTTTGCTCCATCTTCATCACACAAAATAATCAAATCATGCACAACCATGATGACAAGCCAAGCAATTGTTTCAAACTTTTGATGTTCTCAAAAAATTTCAACATTCACACAATACATGAGTGTGAGCCATGGACATAGCACTATAGGTGGAATAGAATATGGTGGTTGTGGAGAAGACAAAAAAGAAGGAGATAGTCTCACATCAACTAGGCGTATCAACGGGCTATGGAGATGCCCATCAATAGATATCAATGTGAGTGAGTAGGGATTGCCATGCAATGGACGTACTAGAGCTATAAGTTTATGAAAGCTCAAAAAGAAACTAAGTGGGTGTGCATCCAACTTGCTTGCTCATGAAGACCTAGGGCAATTTGAGGAAGCCCATCGTTGGAATATACAAGCCAAGTTCTATAATGAAAAATTCCCGCTAGTATATGAAAGTGACAACATAGAAGACTCCCTATCATGAAGATCATGGTGCTACTTTGAAGCACAAGTGTGGTAAAAGGATAGTAGCATTGCCCCTTCTCTCTTTTTCTCTCATTTTGTTTTGTTTTTTTGGCCTTCTCCTTTTCTTGCATTTCCTCTTTTTTCCTCACATGGGACAATGCTCTAATAATGAAGGTCATCACACTTTTATTTAATTTACAACTCAAGAATTACAACTCGATACTTAGAACAAAATATGAGTGTATATGAATGCCTCCATCGGTGTAATGGGATGTGAAACGAATCAAGAGTGACATGTATGAAAGAATTATGAACGGTGTCTTTGCCACAAATACAATGTCAAATACATGATCATGCAGAGCAATATGACAATGATGAAGCGTGTATAATAAACGGAACGGTGGAAAATTGCATGGCAATATATCTAGATATGGTGGCTGTTTTGAGGAAGGTATATGGTGGGTTTATGGTACCGGCGAAAGTTGCACGACACTAGAGAGGCTAGCAATGGTGGAAGGGTGAGAGTGTGTATAATCCATGGACTGAACATTAGTCATAAAGAACTCACATACTTATTGCTAAAATATATTAGTCATTGAAACAAATTACTACGCGCATGCTCCTAGGGGGGGGGGGTAGATTGGTAGGAAAAGACCACCGCTCGTCCCCGACCACCACACATAAGGAAGACAATCAAAAAATATCTCATGCTCCAACTTCGTTACATAACGGTTCACCATACGTGCATTCTACGGGACTCACAAACCTTAACACAAGTATTTCTCAAATTCACAATTACTCACTAGCATGACTCCAATATCACCAACTTCATATCTCAAAACAATCATAAGGAATCAAACTTCTATAGTATTCAATGCACTTTATATGAAAGTTTTTATTATATCCCTCTTGGATGCCTATCATATTAGGACTAAATTCATAACCAAAGCAAATTACCATGTTGTTTAGAGACTCTCAAAATGATATAAGTGAAGCATGAGAGTTCAACAATATCTACAAAATAAAACTACCATCGTGCTCTAAAAAGATATAAGTGAAGCACTAGAACAAATGACAAACTACTCCAAAAGATGTAAGTGAAGATCAATGAGTAGTTGAATAATTATGCAACTATGTGATGACTCTCTAACATTTAAGAATTTCAGATCTTAAGTACTTTATTCAAACAGCAAGCAAAACAAAATAAAATGACATTGCAAGGATAGCACATATCATGTGAAGAAGCAAAAACTTGGCTCAACCAAAACTGACCGATAATTGTTGAAGAAGAAAGGTGGGATGCCAACCGAGGCATCCCCTAGCTGATGCTTGAGACTTCTTGAAAAAATAATTACGGATGCCTTGGGCATCCCCAAGCTTGATCTTTTGTGTCTCCTTAATTCCTCTCATATCATGGTTTCTCTAAATCTTAAAAACTTCATCCACACACAACTCAGCAAGAACTCGTGAGACAAGTTAGTATAAATCCATGCTAAACCTTACCATTCTCTACTGTAGAAAATCACTAAAATTATTATTTGACATTTCATATTAAATGCCTCTGCATATTTAAGAGTCCTATCCTCAAATAGAGTCATTAAACAAGCAAACATATGTAAACAATGCAAACATAACAACAATCTATCTAAACAGGATGGTCTGTAAAGAAAGCAAGAGGAATCATATTTCTTTAACTCCAAAAATTATGAAAATTTACCACACGGTAGATAATTTGTTGTTAATCATTTTGTAAAAATTTCAAGATTTTATCATGTTCTGACTACTCACAAATATTCAAAACATAACAACAAACTTTCTATTTTTAAAACAGCAACATATAGACTTGTAAAATAAGCATGGTAAAGGCTATACTTGACCCTTTTATTGAACTAAAAGATGAAAAATATTACTCTAAATAGCAGCAAGCAAATTTAAACAAAATAAAATGACACTCCAAGAAAAACACATATCATGTGGTGAATAAAAATATAGCTCCGAGTAAAGTTACCAATGAACGAAGATGAAAGAGGGGATGCCATCCGGGGCATCCCCAAGCTTAGGCTCTTGGTATCCTTGAATATTACCTTGGGGTGCCTTGGGAATCCCCAAACTGAGGATCTTTCCACTCCTTATTCCATAGTCCATTAAAACCTTACCCAAGACTTGAAAACTTCACAACACAAAACTCAACAGAAAATCTCATAAGCTCCGTTAGTATAAGAAAATAAATCACCACTTTTGGCACTGTTGTGAACTTATTCTTTATTTGTATTGGTGTAATATCTATTGTATTCCAACTTCTCCATGGTTCATACCCTCCGATACTACTCATAGATTCATCAAAATAAGCAAACAACACATAGAAAACAGAATCTGTCAAAAACAGAATAGTCTGTAGCAATCTGGATATTTAGAATACTTCTAGAACTCCAAAAATCCTGATAAATTAGGAAATCCTGAGAAATTTGTTTATTAATATTCTTTAAGAATAATCAGTATTTTATCTCACTTCTGTTAAAAATGATAATTGTTTTCCTAAGCACAAAAGTTTCTGTTTTTCAGCAAGACCAAATCAACTATCACCGTAAGCCATCCCAAAGGTCTTACGTGACACTTTATTGAAACAAAAGCTATAAAACATGATTACTACAGTATCGTAATCATGTGACCACACAAAAACAGTAGGTAATGGTGTTGGGTTGTCTCCCAACAAGCGCTTTTCTTTAATGCCTTTTTAGCTAGGCATGATGATTCCAATGATGCTCACATAAAAGATAAGAATTGAAGCATAATGGGAGCATCATGAAGCATATGAATAGGAAATTTAAGTCTATCCCACTTTCTATTCATAGGGATTTTGTGAGAAAACAACATATGGGAACAATAATCAACTTGCATAGGAAGGTAAAGCAAGTATAACTTCAAGATTTTCAACACAGAGAGAGGAAACTTGATATTATTACAATATGTAAAAACATATGTTCCTCTCTCATAACAATTTTCAGTAGCATCATGAATGAATTCAACAATATAACCCTCACACAAAGCATTCTTTTCATGATCTAGAAGAATAGAAATTTTATTAATCTCCACATAAGCAAATCTATTCTCATTAATAGTAGTGGGAGCAAACTCAACGAAGTAACTATCATGTGAGGCATAATCTAATTGAAAATTAAAATTATGATGACAAGTTTCATGGATATCATTATTCTTGATAGAATACATGTCATCACAATAATCATCATAGATAGCAACTTTGATCTCATAATCAATTGGAACCTCTTTCGAAATAGTGGATTCATCACTAAATAAAGTCATGACCTCTCCAAATCCACTTTCGTAATTATCACAATAAGATTAAAAACCCTTCAAAATAGTGGGATCATTACTTCCTAAAGTTGACACTCTTCCAAACCCACTTTCATCAATATAATCATCATAAATAGGAGGCATGCTTTCATCATAATAAATATTATCATCAAAACTTGGGGGACGAAAACTATCATCTTCATCAAACATAGCATCCCCAAGCTTGTGGCTTTGCATATCATTAGCATCATGGATATTCAAGGAATTCATACTAACAACATTGCAATCATGCTCATCATACATAGATTTAGTGCCAAACATTTTATAGACTTCTTCTTCTAACACTTGATCACAATTTTCTTTGCCATCATTTTCACTAAAGACATTAAAAAGATGAAGCATATGAGGCAACCTCAATTCCATTTTTTGTAGTTTTCTTTTATAAACTAAACTAGTGATAAAACAAGAAACTAAAAGATACGATTGCAAGATCTAAAGATATACCTTGAAGCACTAACCTCCCCGGCAACGGCGCCAGAAAAGAGCTTGATGTCTACTATGCAACTTTATCCTTGTGGACGTTGTTGGGCCTCCAAGTGTAGAGTTTCGTAGGACAGTAGCAAAATTCCCTCAAGTGGATGACCTAAGGTTTATCAATCTGTGGGAGGCGTAAAATGAAGCTGGTCTCTCTCAAACAACCCTTCAACCAAATAACAAAGAGTCTCTTGTGTTCCCAACACACCCAATACAATGGTAAATTGTATAGGTGCACTAGTTCGGCGAAGAGATGGTGATACAAGTGCAATATGGATGGTAGATATAGGTTTTTGTAATCTGAAACTATAAAAGCAGCAAGGTAACTAACGGTAAAAGTGAGCGAAAACGGTATTGCAATGCTTGAAAACAAGGCCTAGGGTTCATACTTTCACTAGTGAAAGTTCTCTCAACAATGATAACATAATTGAATCATATAACAATCCCTCAACGTGCAACAAAGAGTCACCCCAAAGTCACTAATAGTGGAGAACAAATGAAGAGATCATTGTAGGGTACGAAACCACCTCAAATTTGTTCTTTCTGATAGATCTATTGGGCTATTCCTCTAAGTGTCACAAACAACCCCAGAGTTCATACTAAAATAACACCTTAAGACACACATCAACCAAAACCCTAATGTCACCTAGATACTCCAATGTCACCACAAGTATCCGCGGGTTTGATTATACGTCAGTTCTGGGAGGCGCAGGCAGATGCCGCCTACAATCACCATCTCCTCCAGGAGCACCTGCAGGCGGAGGAGCAGATCACCGCAAAGGGGCGGAGCAGGAGGCGTTGCTCGACTCATACTGCTCCGCCTGCAAGGGCCGCCTCGAGCACTGGCGGTACCGCATGCGGGTGGCGGAGGTTGCAGCCGCCTAGGGCGATGAAGTGAATGAGGCGCTATTTGGTGAGACCGAGGACAATGTTGGCTCCGACGAGTCCCTGCTCCGCTGGCGTCGATGAGGCCCTGCTCAGCCGAGGCCCCGTGACGCCAGCAATGAGGCAGAGGACACCGTCGGCTCCACCGATTCCCCGCCCCGCTAGCACCGAGGTGAAGGATTTCGCCGGATTCGGCAAAGCCCTACTCCGCCAAGGACCCGCCATGCCAACAATGAAGCAGAGGACATCGCCGGCTCCGCCGAGGCGCCACCCCGTCGGCACCAAGGCGGAGGACCTCGCCGGCTTCAGCGAGGCCCCGCCCCTCCAACAACGAGGCAGAGGGCATCGCCGGCTCGGCCGAGTCCCCACCCCGTCGGCAATGAGGGGGAGGATTTCCCCTGCTCTGCCGAGGCGCCGCCCTGCCGGGAACGAGATAGAGGACATCGCCGGCTCCATCGAGGCCGAGGCACACAAAAACGAGGAAGTGTGGAACACAGTAGGTCGCCACCGCTCGGGTCCAAGTAAGGCCACTACTGCTACCCTCCGGTTCAAGCCAAGCTAGGCGGATTGACTATTGACGGCCAATTAGCTTCTTGGCGACGATGTGGAGGCGGAGAGCTATGTTCCAGAAGGACGCTGCTTCAGTTACTTAACTGCTGGTGCAGTTGGGTCACTAACACGTGGGCCCAATAGGCATCTGGGACACATGTCAGTTACGCAACTGCACATATAGTTAAGTAACTGAAGCTCGGTCCGCTGGAGGAGAAGCTTCTGTTCGAATCAGCCGAACACAGGTGGGTAGCTTCGGTTAATTGATTATACCTCCAGTGCACCCCTTTTTAGTTCAAGAATGTATAGGATGTAATGAAATCCGGCATGTTTATATGAAATACGACCGTGTATGAATGAATTTAGTTTGACTAGTTCGAATTCTTGTATCACTGGCATTGGATGAACATGCAAAATAATACGTACTAACATTATTCCCAGGGTGATCACCTCGTTTGCAGCAGTTTCACATGTACCCCCTCCGATCCTTTTTAGTCTGCATACAAGTTTTGTCTACAGTCAAAGTCTCTCTAGTTTGACCAATATTATAGAAAAAAGTATGAACATTCACAATGTAAAATCAACTGACTTGAAAGAAATCTAATATGCCAAGTAAAAAGGAACAAAGAGAGTACAAAGAGTTTGAGCAACTTTTTAGCGTTCCTGTACATTGCAATCAAACACACAGGCCTGGCAATTCATAGAGAATATTCAAAACAATCGATGATTATACATCTCAGCGATTCGCATGTTAGAGCCAATATTTACTTCACAACTAAAGAATAAAGAGAATCGATTGATGTCTTCTTGCTACAATCAATGAGCAAAATTTGACAAGGTTGTCCCATTCCAAAATGTCAAATGCGTGTTGTTTTGCGCACATCAATGAGCAAACTTTGACAAGGTTTTCCCATTCCAAAATATCAAATGCCTACGATTGTGGAATGGGCAGGGTTTGCCATCAGTTTGGACATTGACATGGCACCTCGTGCTAAATAAACCAGCTATTCTTTTTGTGCAGTTCCACCAAAATCAACCAAATTCGCGCGTAGCTTGTATGATTTCACCTTTATATGTTGCAATACCTTGAACATATCAGCACCTCCTTTCTTGTGCTGGAAATGAATGATTCAATGTATTCATGAACATTTTGTGTAGTTCCCATTGAAATCAAGCTGAGCACCCCTGTTTGAACAAATACAAAATAAGTTATTAGTATAAAGTAAATTGTACTATGAATTGACTGTTTAAACAGGCACCTACATGGTCCATGTAGAGCACACTTAAAAAAATGGAACTCACCAGAAAGAATCCTAGAACAACATTGTACTTGCGCATCACAGCAAAAAAGATGGAGATCTATCAGTCCTTCTGAGCTGAAGTTAGTTTGATCTTGTGGGGAGTAATGTAACCATCCTTCACCTGCTCCTTCTGATGAGAAGATAGATAAGGCTTCTTCATCCTGGCATAATCAGAACTAGTCACTTCACGTACTCCATATTCTTCTTCAGAGGAGGATGATCCTGTTGTGCAAAGACAAGAGGATTACTAAATGCTAGCATCCATGTTTGCTTGAAGAAAAGGAAAGGAAATATTTACAATGGCACACATGAAGCACTTCTCAAGGACAATACCACTTTCTCATGATAGTATCTAAACAGTAGAACAACCCCAATAGAGATGACAAAGGTCAATCATATGGATGAAATTCGTGGGCAAGTACCAACCTTTGTCGGGAGGCTTATTGTGTAGAGCATACAGATCAAGCACTTTTCTGCAACCATCTGTTGTTATCTACTGTGGTTGCCATGCTTACTATATACTCCTCGATTAGTTTACTGTTTCCAACATCTTCTTGTGTAGTTCCACTAAAATATATGGTATCTTCAAAGAAGATCCGTGTTTGCACAAGTGGATATAATTACATATTACATTAAGAGTGGCATCAAATCAATGGCAAAACAATTTCTCGTTCCAGCCATAGCAATAAATTAAGATGCAAAACTATATCATTACTTGTGTCATCACAGTTCCAGTGCTTCATTGCAGCACCGGGAGTTGATTTTTGTTATTCTTCTTCTTGTTCTTCCCTTCAATACTTGGTTCAATAACAGACAAGCTTCGCCTTCAATGTAAGATTTGGCATGTCAATTAGGGAGCACAAGTATAGTACTAAACAATGACATTAATTTTCTGATGAAAATGGCAAATACAGGCTAACAGTTGTGAAATATCCTTATCTTACCTCAATGGGATATTATGGTGCACATACAAATTGGAAGTCTTGTCTCCATTTGTATAGTTCACTAAAATCAAGCAACATTACCATACAAGTAGCACAACATATGAAAGCACACTGCACAATCATGTGAAAGAAGGCTAGTACTGAACTCTCATGACGCGGAATTCAAACAACTCACAAGAAGAAGTTCTGAACCAAATTTGCCAAGATGGATTGGAAGTAAGATCTCCTCTTGTGCAGTTCCACTAAGATCAAGCAATCAAGCAACGTTGCTGGTGTGACATTTTGGTTGAACTGCACAAAACACTCTTAAAACAAAAGTGTTTTGTGCAGTGCAACAAAAGGTCACAATAGCAACGAGGTGAAGTAGATAACCCTGTTTACACAGTGGTGCAAAGGAAACAACTAGTGGTCAATAATCGTGGATGACACATAAAAAGAAGCATCTAACTTATCTAAATGGGAAAGAAAGCAAGACTGTAGCATTTCTCAAACGGTGGCATTGATTCATATTAACAGAGAGATTATATTAACAATAAAATTCGTTAAACATGTAATTTGCTTTTAACTGTGGCATTGCATCAATTTTCTAGTGGCATTATTAGAGGGTGTTTGTTTACAGGGACTTTTTGGTGTAGGAATAAAAAAAGTCCCTTTTAGTCCCATGTAAACCTAACAGGAGGGACTTTTAGGGACTAAAAGTGGGCATTTGGGACTAAAGAAAGAAGACCCTGACGGAGAGTCTTTTGGGGACTTTTTCCAACAGTTGCCCCTGCCCTGCATCGCACCTTATCTCTATTTGTTCATTACTAGGGGTAACATGGTCTTTTAGTATGTCATTTAATAACCTCTAGTCCATGTTTAGTCCCTGGAACCAAGGAGGTCGGGACTAGGGACTTTTTAGTTGGGACTAAAAAAGTCCTAGGAATTTTTAACCAAACAGGGCCTTAGATTAACAAGAGCTAAAGAGTTGCACGGGACAGTGGATGCAGCAGCACCATGTGCATCTACTGATGTATGAAGGGGTGATGCACAGTCTGTTGCAACAAAGAACAAACAACCAAGGAGCATATTTGTGTTGGTCCCAGTTTTGTTATCTTTAGACACCTTTCCCTATGTGAGCACAACAAATTTAGTCCTGCTCAAACTATACAGCCTTGTCCCCCAAGACAAAAATATCAGTCCGTTACAGATGTGCGTACTGTGTTCGTCATTGTAGGTGCTGGATACCCAGTCTATACTAGTACTTTCCCCCTTCCTTTCCTCTTTGAACCACGTCCTAGATTCATGCTACTCCCTCCCTCCATCTATATAGGGCCTAATGCATTTTTCGAGGCTAACTTTGACCAGGTATTAGAGCAATAATATATGACATGCAACTTACACAAAGCACACCGTTAAATTCGTGTGTGAAAGGAGCTTTCAATGATATAATTTTCACATTGTGCATGTCATGTACTATTAATCTTGTCAATAGTCAAAGGCGGTCTTAAAACACATTAGGCCCTATATAGATGGAAGGAGGGAGTATACAACTTTCCCCACTACTTCCCCCCTTTCCTCTTTGAACCACGTCATAGATTCATGTGATACAACTTTCACCACTACTTTCCCCCTTCCTTTCCTTTTTGAACCACGTCCTAGATTCATGCTATACAACTTTCCCCACTACTTTCCCATATTCCTTTCCTCTATGAACCACCTCCTAGATTCATGTTATACAACTTTCCCCACTACTTTCTTGTTTGATCCAACACCTAGATTCAAGTACAGAAGCAGAAAATGCCCACATGCAGCTAGAGCAATGCATGTGGAATAACTAAATTATACCTTAAGGTTCTTGGCGTGTGGTTCGGTGGGCGGCCGGAGGCCTTTCTTCCCACACTATGTATGGTGGCAAGGAAGAAGGGGTCGGAGGCCCTCCCGTGTCGCCGTTGGGTAAAAGAGAACAACTACGCCGGTAGTGGATTCCTTCCCTCGCCGACGGCGAGAGCATTAAGCCTCCTTCCCTTCACGACGGACGGATTCCGCCGGCTCTTTGACCAGCTGTGAGGGGAGAGAGAGATGCCAATGAAGTCTTGTTTTGATCTAGAGAGGGTGAGAGAGTGTGAAGAGAGAAACTACAAGCACTGAGGCTCCAGCGTGTATATATATAGTAGAGAGTGTGTGAAGAGTGCAAACCCTAGAAAACAAGCACCGAGGCTGCAGCGTATATAGATGGAATGGTTTTCTTTTTCTCTCCATAAAAATCATTTTAAATTGTGAACGAAACAGAACTCTTTATTTAACGTAGTGATGAAAGATGCCAGGGGCAATGCTAATACGTGAAGAAAATTTAATGCTCGAAGGAGTCAACTTGCAATTAACAGTGCACGCTTCCCGGTCGCACTTACTAACGTTCATGTGTGGTACACGACCCTCCGATGTGAACAACAAGTGAACCACAGACGGTCAAAATGTCGGAAAGGTGGGCTGCACCATCCTCCAATTTTAAATATTTTGGGCACTTGTACTCGGCCTAAGTTAGTGTGCCACCGTATGTACTAAGGCTTACAATGGGTGCTAAGAAACTAGGGCGTATTGAGAGTAATCGCTAAGTTCACTTTGGTCACTGTACTCAAGAATGCGGTCACTATATACGTGATGAGGTGATTGTACGGTCACTGCGAGATCGTATAGCTCCATATCCATCCATTTTGACCAGTCAAAGAATCCTCCTAGCACCGCCCTAGATCACTTTCTGTCACAGTCATGCGGGGCCTACCTGTCATGGGGTGGAAGAAAGAAGTCGAACAAAAACAAAATTATGCTCAAGTGCAGTTATCGAACCCGAGACCTCAGGTTTGATTAGCGAACAGGCTAACCAGCTACATTACCCTCACGTTATGATTAACGAGAGGAAAATAGCATTTTATACATTCCTCCATTCGTGTGACAAGCATGCCGTGTTTTTTTGCGTGGGAGTCATTGGGATTTAAATCATAATCGTCTCATGTGGCTTTAGTGGTAAGGTCTTTTGGGATTTAAAGCAGTGTTGGTAGTACAGAAATAATGCAACCTTAGTCACCTTACCTCTCTCCACGTAGTATGTTGGGTCCCACCAGTCAGAGGGTGAAACAAACAAATTAATAGGAAAAAATAAAAGTGCCAGTGGTGTATCTTACCTCACACATCTCGCTACTTCTCGTGAACACAGTCCAATTGATCCCTCTCTTCGATCACATACTATTTTAAGTGAATCCTTATTATAACATGCACAAAATATGCATGGATTCACTCGCACACTAGCACCCAGTGGGCAGACACACACTAGTTAGCACACAACATGCACACACTCGCGACCTATAACACCCCTGATGTAACTTGCCATATTTGTACTCTGACTCTTGCCATTTCCGGCTTTAAGTTATGAGATTCATGGTTGGGTTTTTGTCTTCATTTGCATTTTGTCCATGTCATGCATTTCATATCATGTCATCATGTGCATCGCATTTGCATACGTGTTCGTCTCATGCATCCGAGCATTTTCCCCGTTGTCCGTTTCTCAATACGACACTCCTCCGTCCTCCGGCGCCCCCTTTTGTCTCTTTTCGTGAGAAGGTGTTGAACATTCTCGGAATGGACCGAGATTTTCCAAGCGGCCTTGGTACACCACCGGTAGACCGCCTGTCAAGTTTCGTGCTATTTGGAGTCCGTTTGATACTCCAACGGTTAACCGGGGAATCGTAAAGGCCTCGTGTGTGTTGCAGCCCAACACCCCTCCAAAGTGGCCCAATAACCCATCCAAACCCCCTCCATCGTCTCGGCCATTCGATCATGATCCCGTGGCCGAAAACTACACTCCATTTGGGCTCTCCTAGCTCCCTCTACCTATAAATATGTGCCCCTCCCAGATTTTTCGCGCAGATAAAACCCTCACCTGCCCCGCCGCCGACCGAGCTCGCTGCCGCCTCCTCCGTTCGAAGATCTGGCCGCCCCCTGCCTTCTCCGGAGAACCTCGTAAACTGCGCTCCCCGATCCGGATCTGGAACCCTTGGGTTGACCCCGATTTTCCTCTCTAAGTCATTTTCTGCATTATTTTCAAGCACTGTTCATCATGCCATAACTCTGTCACCGTTGCTCCGTTTCTTGCGCATAATGTATCAAATTGTTCATATGGATGTGCTCTTCATTTTGTTCCATTTTGCCATGCTTGTTTGAGTCCATCTTGATCCCAAATTGTTGATGCAAGAGTGTTATAAAATGTTAGGTGTTGATTCTTATCAGATTATGAGCATTTGCCATTTTTGCTACAATTGTTGTGTGCTGCATATGAGCATGAGCTCTACATGTGCTTTGGGCTATGTCATGCCATATTTACAGGGGTGTATGCCATGTATTTTTGTGATCAATGTGGTGACTAGCACATGCATGCAAAGTAGCTCTCGTAATATTGCTGATTTCAGGGACTTAGAATTTCACCAAGTCTTTTCCCTGCTGTTATTTTAATGCCACGTATTCATGTTGCTATAGTGAGATCCATGCTTCTTTTGAGTATGTTCAGTAAGGATGATTTGGACATATGGTTATGATCTATCCATACATGTCCCTGTTTGCATTTATGGAGTACCTAACATGACTCAATCGTGCTCTACTTTTGCTTTAAAATGTTCCTAGCAGATTGTTTACGTGTTAATCAATTTTGCCAAGGTTGTTGTAGTTGATCCATGCATGCTATGAGATTGTTATTGCCATGGTTACCTTCATGATCATGTCTTCTTGCTGGTAGTATGCTTAGTTTGTCATGCAATGCCTTGTGATGAGTGAATCGAGCTCGTAAAGAGGCCTTCATAATTCTGTTTTTGCCATGTCCGGTTTTCTGCTAAGTCTGAATCTGTTAACAAAACTTGCTTTGTTTACATGGGTGCCATAATTTTTTCTGTGCCCTTTTGGCTTATGGTTAGTAATGGAATTTTGTTATATGATATGAGTAGATCCATTCCATGCCTTGTATTGCTATGTTCTGTTCCTGTAGCATGTTGATATCTTGCTCTAAACATTGCTTCCTGATGTTAATTCCTGACATGTTAGAATTTTCACTAAGTGTGTGAGGCTGATATCTTTTGCACTTTTGCCATGCTTGTTTGAACCTGCTCTTTTGTGATTTAGCCGTAGCTCAGTGTTCATCTGTTGTCAAGAATCTTGAGTAGATCACTGCAATATGCTTTGTTGCTATATTGGAGTGCAGTAGCTTAGATTCTTGTTGCATTCTAGATGGCATTGTGCTGTTAATCGCATACTTGTGTCATTCTTTATATCGATTTCGGCCGAAATCAACTCATCTTTCCAGAGGCATGCTTGGTTTGCAAAGTTGAGGCCTGGTTCCATCTTTCCCTTCCAAAGCACACATATTCATTGCATATCACATCCCGCATATCATGCCATGTTTTGCATCATTTGCTTGCGCATTGCACCGTGGTTGATTGTGGTTTACTTTGCTTGTGTTCTTGACTTGGGTAGAGCCAGGAGATGAGTTCATGATCGAGGAACCCGTTGAGTACGCTTATGAGGATCAAGCTTTTGCCAACTCGGAGAACTTTGCAGGCAAGATGACCATACCCTCGAAATCACTTCTATCTTTGCTTGCTAGTTGTTCGCTCTATTGCTATGCCGCGATTCCTACCACTTTCTATATCATGCCTCCCATATTACCATGTCAAGCCTCTAACCCACCTTTCCTAGCAAACCGTTGTTTGGCTATGTTACCACTTTGCTCAGCCCCTCTTATAGCGTTGCTAGTTGCAGGTGAAGATGGAGTTTGTTCCTTGTTGGAACATGATTATTGTTGGGATATCATTATTATATCTTGTTTACTTTAATGCATCTATATACTTGGTAAAGGGTGGAAGGCTCGGCCTTATGCCTGGTGTTTTGTTCCACTCTTGCCGCCCTAGTTTCCGTCATACCAGTGTTATGTTCCTTGATTTTGCGTTCCTTACGCGGTTGGGTTATAATGGGAACCCCTTGACAGTTCGCCTTGAATAAAACTCCTCCAGCAAGGCCCAACCTTGGTTTTACCATTTGCCACCTAAGCCTTTTTCCCTTGGGTTCTGCAGACTCAAGGGTCATCTTTATTTTAAACCCCTGGGCCAGTGCTCCTTTGAGTGTTGGTCCAAACTGGGCGATGTCCGGCGCCCCCTGGTCAACCAGGGTTTATGCCAACCCGACGTCTTTCCCATCTGGTGTGCCCTGAGAACGAGATACGTGCGACTCCTACGGGATTTGTCAGCACATCGGGTGGCTTTGCTGGTCTTGTTTTACCATTGTCGAAATGTCTTGTAACCGAGATTCCGAGTCTGATCGGGTCTTCCTGGGAGAAGGAATATCCTTTGTTGACCATGAGAGCTTGTGATGGGCTAAGTTGGACACACCTGAAGGGGTTTGAACTTTCAAAAGCCGAGCCCGCGGTTATGGGCAGATGGATTTTGTTAATATCTGGTTGTAGAGAACTTGAAACTTAACTTAATTAAAATGCATCAACCGCGTGTGTAGCCGTGACGGTCTCTTTTCGGCGGAGTCCGGGAAGTGAACACGGTTCTCGTGTTATGCTTGAATGTAAGTAGTTTCAGGATCACTTCTTGATCATTTCTAGTTCACGACTGTGCTTTGCTTCTCTTCTCGCTCTATTTTGCGTAAGTTAGCCACCATATATGATAGTGCTTGCTGCAGCTCCACCTCACTACCTTTTCCTACACATAAGCTTAAATAGTCTTGATCGCGAGGGTGTGAGATTGCTGAGTCCCTGTGACTCACAGATTACTTCAAACAGTTGCAGGTGTCGATGATAACCGTGCAGGTGATGCAACCGAGCTCAAGGAGGAGCTCGATGAAGATCGTGTTCATTGTGTCGTTTCGTTTCCAGTTGATCAGTAGTGGAGCCCAGTCGGGGCGATCGGGGATCTATTGCATTTGGGGTTGTCTTTCTTTATTTGGTTCCATAGTCAGACCTTGATTGTATTCTGGATGATGTAATGCTATATTTATGTATTGTGTGATGTGGCGATTGTAAGCCAACTCTTTATCCCTTTCTTATTCAGTACATGGGATGTGTAAAGATTACCCCTCTTGCGACATGTCTACTATGCGGCTATGCCTCTAAGTCGTGCTCCGACACATGGGAGATATAGCCGCATCGTGGGTGTTATACGACCGGCGACAAAGTTGAGGCTGCAGGGTCGTACTTCGGCAGCCGCACGGCAATCGTGCGCACAAGACGAGTAGAGCGACCTAGTGTGGGTGTCATCATAATCATCATTGATGGCCATGTCATCTCATGCAAATGGAGTTCATATGCGTTGCGCCACAAGCAGCGAGAGCTCGAACTTGGCGTAGTGGTAGCAATGGGTCAACGACCTCAGGTGGTAGGGTCAATAATGGGAATGGCGGACAACAGGCGAGGTACTGCACGGACTTGCGGCAATAGAGGCCAGCGTGCGACTTGAGTCTGTGCTAGTGCGTGTGCATGCACTGCAAGCTGCGCGTTGCATGCATGTGCCGCTACTAAAGGTAGAAAACTATATTTTCCACTAGTTAATCACAATTGGAGGTTTGTGTGGTCAAAATGGATGAATACAGAGCTATACAATCTCGAAGTGACCGTATAATCACCTCATCACGTATATAGTGACCGTATCGACCGTATTCTTGAGTACAGTGACCAAAGTGAACTTATACGATAAGTTCAGTGACCAAAAGTGCATTTTACTCTTTTAATTATTTAGTTTGTACACTTTGCTCTCTTCCAATAATTTTGGGCACTTGTATTCGACCTAAGTCAGTGTGCCACCGTATCTCATACTACTCCCTCCGTCTAGGTGTAAGAGCATCCACAATGTTTGGACGCAACGCTGCCTCTGAGGTGGGCCCCTCGTCCACCCTCTAATTTCAGCTGAAAAGTGTGTAATGTATAGCGACTGCACATTGTCTCTAAGTAGACCCCAGGTTCAAATATAATATACCGCCAAAGCATGTACTTTCTCCTATTCAATGTTGTGGACTGGTACAAACTAGTGAATGACAAGTGGGGTAAAGATATTATTTTAATTAGGTGAGAGGCTTGGAGGCCGCCTCTTCCCTTGGCGGCGTCACTAGGCATTTTTTGCCAAGTGGTTGTGCGTGCAATGTATGGCGATGGTGCAAAGTACTAGAGGCGGCGTTAGAGGCGAGAAAAACCTACATTGTGGATGCCCTAAGTCACGTTAGAAGGTGCAGCGGGACCAAGTTGCAAGTAGATTCGAGAGAAACTTGACCGGTCCTTCCTCTAATCAAAGCCCTGATTTCTGTCTCTAAATGCAACAATTAATCACAACTAAGAGATGTCGTTTTAGCTATCATGCAGGGCCACGTATTAACTCGCATGCAAGCCAACTTTGATTTCTTGACTGATCAACGCGTAGTTGCGCTCCACACATAGGGTTTCCAGGAGATATAACAAGGCAGAGTAAGGAGCGTTTGGTTACATTGCTTAGGCTGGTTGGTACGTCTCCATCGTATCTACTTTTCCAAACACATTTGACCTTGCTTTGGACTCTAACTTGCATGATTTGAATGGAACTAACCCGGACTGATGCTGTTTTCAGGAGAATTGCCATGGTGTTATTTTTGTGCAGAAATAAAAGTTCTCGGAATGACCTGAAACTTCACGGAGAATATTTTTGGAATTTATAAAAATACTAGTGAAAGAATCAACACCAGGGGCCCACACCCTGTCCACAAGGGTGGGCGGCGTGCCCACCCCCCTGGGGCGCGCCCCCTATCTCGTGGGCCCCCTGAGGCTCCACCGACCTCAACTCCAACTCTATATATTCACGTTTGGGGAGAAAAAAATCAGAGAGAAGGATTCATCTTGTTTTATGATACGGAGCCGCCGCCAAGCCCTAATCTCTCTTGGGAGGGCTGATCTGGAGTCCATTCGGGGCTCCGGAGAGGGGAATCCGTCGCCATCGTCATGGTCGGTGTCAAAACCCGTGGATCTCGGGTAGGGGGTCCCGAACTGTGCGTCTAAGGCGTACGGTAATAGGAGGCAGGGGATACGATGTTTACCTAGGTTCGGGCCCTCTTGATGGAGGTAATACCCTACGTCCTGCTTGATTGTTCTTGATGATATGAGTATTACAAGAGTTGATCTACCACGAGATCAAAGAGGCTAAACCCTAGAAGCTAGCCTATGGTATGATTGTATGTTGTCCTACGGACTAAAACCCTCCGGTTTATATAGACACCTAAGGGGGCTAGGGTTACACCAGGTCGGTTCCAAAGGAGGAGATATACATATCCGTATTGCCTAGATTGCCTTCAACACCAAGTAGAGTCCTATCCGGACACGAGACGAAGTCTTCAATCTTGTATGTTCATAGACCAACAGTCCGGCCAAAGGATATAGTCCGGCTGTCCGGAGACCCCCTAATCCAGGACTCCCTTAGTAGCCCCAAAACCAGGCTTCAATGATGTTGAGTCCGGCGCGTAGTATTGTCTTCAGCATTGCAAGTCGGGTTCTTCTCCAAATCTTGAATGTCTATTAAGTAGTGTTCGGACCCATAAATGTTGTACTTCTTGGCTTCTGTGCTCAATAAGGGCTATCTTCCACGCGTCGAATGAATACGAGGAGCCAGGGCGTTTTTACATTCGCCCCCCTAGCCAGGTAAATAAATTGTCTATTAAAGGGATGGGGATTCTTAGATCCAATCCATACCATCCTCCCATGGCGAGAATCCAATGGAGCGCGCTTCAGAAAAATCCACTCCAACATGGCCGACCATCACAGCTCCTCCTCCCGCCCCCGTAGCCCTAAGCCCGGTGATTGGGAGAGGTGTTCCGTCCCACATAGTCGATTAGTAGAGCTGCAGACTCAGGGGTTTCTCCCTCCATCGTATATGGTCCCCGTTCGAGCCGGGCTCGCCACCTATAATGGCGGGGAGCAAGCGAGGAGCTTCCCCAGCCCGTCAAAGGGGGAGCGGGTATGCCTTGTTCCTTACTTACTAAGGGGACTCGGATTTCCAATTCATCCGTTCCTCCGCGGGCTCCTGGAGTTTTACGGCCTCCAACTGCATAATTTCACCCCTGCTTCCATATTACACATTGCCGGCTACGTTGCCCTTTGCAAGCTATTTCTGGGCTATGAGGCTCATTTCGAGCTGTGGAAAAGGTTATTTTGCCTTGTGCCCCGCACACAGAAGGGGTCACTTTATCAAGTTGGCGGAGCCGAAATATGGCGCATCGCCGAAACCGGATACATGTTCGCTACTCCGAAGAAGATGTCTGAAGACTGGCCTTCGGAGTGGTTTTATATGGAGGACTTCCCCCTTCCATACCCTGTTCGGCGGGGTTTTCCTGAGTTCAACAATTCTCCTCTGAAGAAACGCCGAAGCTGGCACCCATGGAGCCCCCAGGAGGAAGAAAATGGAGAAGTCCTTTACCTGATGAACCAGATTAAAGCGCTGGCTCAATCAGGATTGACAATAGTCGAGGTTATGTTAATATGAATAATGCGGGGAGTGCAGCCACTTCAATATCGATGGCACCCCCTTTGGTGTTTTAACGGGGAAGATGATGCCACCCATTGCGGTTGTAAGGGACCGGACTCCGCAGCTACTTTAGCAAAAATTCTGTCCGAGTATTCAAGGGAGAGGAAGAGGAGTTCATCCATATCAAGCCACGGGATGGATTCTCTATGTACAACCCTCCAAGCTAGGTGAGTTATACCTCTTTACTCCCATTCTTCCCGCATTCTTCGCCGTAGGTACTCACATTGCCATTTTATGGCTGGAACTGCGAAAAGCTGTAAGGGAGGTCAACATCCCATCTCCACAACCAGAGGACCCTGGCCGGGCCCTCGGTCCTGGACTCGAAGAGGATCCGGACATATTCGTGGAGCTGATAGACAGTCAATTCTATCTATTGAGCTGCGATGACGCCATGGGGGCCATAACGGCCGACTATCCCGGACTGCTCCCTACGTCGTACGTAAGAAAAACCAAAATCCCAACTCCAAAAATAGGATCCCCTTTTAGACACTTCACCTACCATACACATGTGGTGTTTTACAGGGAAGCCATTCGGGACGCCGTGCCGAACCCGCAGCAACTCGCCAGCAAGAGGCACCAAAGTTGGGTAGGCCAAAAAGGAAGGCTGTCAGGACGGAGACGCCGGCGCAGAGGTATGACACAAAACCTCGCTCCGAGGTTGTCGTCTTTCTCAAAATTCAATGACGTCCATGCTTCTTTAATAGAAAAAGCGTTCATGGGACTATATCCAGAGAGGCTGCCGATCACGCCTCCACCAATCGGGCTCCAGGGCCGGACATAGAGGCGGAAGCCAACATGGGGCAGACGCCGGATGCTCCTCCTACAGAGGATGCGGATAGACTATCCGCTACAAATTCATAAGTGGGGAGCGCCATGAATCATAGGCGTCGCCAGGCCGTACTCTGTGATGCTTGCTTCTCACCAGAGGCATTTGATCCCTTCAATTCCGGAGACGCGTACATCCATGCTGCTCAAAATGGTCTAGCCAGAGCCACAGACCAGTATGTAAGGGATGTATGGGTAAGCAAATCTGACGATTATATGTATCAGTAGCCCTGAGACTTGAAACAGTTGACACAACTCATTTAAGGATCATTATTTGTGAAGGTTCTTATGGAGAAGAATTCCCAATTGTCTCAAGAGCCGGACAAGTGCAAGGCCCAGCTGGAAGCCGCTGTTGCCGCATTGAAGGAGTCCAAAAAGGGTCCCCCTGGTAACTCTTTTGTCTACTGCAAAGAATATCACTACTAGGGAAAAGGCTAGCAGCAGCGCGAGTTTTAGACCTATTAGTAGCGCAGGGTGGTGCACTACTGATAAGGCGCTACAACTAACGAATAGCAGTAGCGTGCCTCCACCCACACTACGGCTAAATCAACTTAGTAGCAGCGAGTTCCAGGAGGAGCGTTGCTGGTAATTAGTAGTGGCGCTTCTCTCTGCCCGCGCTGCTACTATTATTTCGTATTTTATTTCATGTTGTATTCGTACACCTTTACACAAATTTTCATACAACAGGAATTTACAAATTGTTTTTACATCATAATGAGTTATTACATCACGGGGTGAAAGAACCGTGTGGACTAGTTTCAAGTGGACGGACATCCACTTGAAACTAATCCGCGGTTCTTTCACCCAATGATATAATAAATATCATCATCATCATCATCATATCATTAACAACTTATCATCATCATCATCATATCATTGGTCACTAGTCGTAATCACAAGTACTCCTGACGTCTTCAACTCTAACACATTGTATCACATAATAAACATATTGTACCTCATAGGACCTACTACATTCTCTTAGGACCTACTATATTCTCTAAGGTAAAATAGCAAAAAACAAGATAGCCCCTCGCTCTCCATCATGGAGAATGCAGATTATCCTGTCTCCAATTCTTGCCTTTCGCTTAATGTTGCTTCCAAGAACCTCCTTACGAATGTCCAAACATTTTTTCCACTCTTTGATTAGCATGTGTTCACCGGTTTCAGAAATTCGATATGCACAGGTGAGATCCGTAGGATGACCTGGCTGTAGGTTCAGAACTTCAAGGCGACCATTGTAATACATCAGATGAGGCACACAATCCATCGGGATTTTCTATTGAAAAACATAGTAATAACTTCATAGTTAGCAATGATGTACTAGTTTTAAAAGTATGCAAAAGATGCACGGATGTCGTAATAGTAAAATATCTTACCAGGGTATCTCCATATAAGTTATCATGGTTCAACACATGCACTAGTGGCACGTATTCACCATAATTTGGAGGAGTTCGATAATAGGTATTGTAATTCTCAACAAAAGTACAATAAGCAATCAGATGATTTTTCTCCTTATAAGTTAATTCGGAGCCATCAGTGTAGTGGGTTTTGTCTACCATCTTCTGCACATTCTTTGAAGATTCAAAATAAGCTGTCAATGGAAATAAGCTGTCAACTATTTTGAAATAAACAATATAAATTAGTTAATAACTATGTTTGAGAAACTCACATTGCGGTAGAATCGGAAGCGTATCAACAAGGACCCAAATGTCCATATTGTCTTGCTCGAGGTCAGGATGACCAAGATCCATGGTGACAATCATACCCTCATAAAAACCATACATTTTGCAAAGTGCTTCCCAATTTTGACAACCAAAATGGGTTATGCTCTGAGAATTATACAGATTTACAACGAAATCGATATCATGATGGGTTCTTAGGTGTATTTTCTTTGTTTGAAAATTTTCATGGTCTTCAAAACCCATCCTCTCCAAGACATAGCGTCTTGCATGGCATGGGATAAGCTAGTCGAATTGTAAAAGATGAAAATTAGACGTTGAAATAGTTGAAGTCATGCTTAATTACGAAAAAAACACTTGTCGTTGTTGCGTACTGTTTCAACATCGAAGGTCTCCTCAAGCTTAATGCTGAAGCGCCGATCTTCGTCCAGCTCAATGAACCTGTAGCACATACCTCGATCGTCGTGGCACCAGATGCACTCCCCTGGGAGACTGTCGTCGTCCGAGTACGACATTTCCTACGTTCATAATTCAAAGATTAAACTTGTACAATTAAATATATGTACTAAAAAACCTAAATTAGATCATTATTTTTCAAAGAAAATCCAGGCCACTCGATATTTCCCACATATTCTAGCACAAGTCATGCCAGAGTTCACGGAAAAATCCGGCATGACCTTTGCTAAAAAAGGACATATCGAGCGCCTGAAATTTGCCGGAACGGAAATTAATCAACACTCCGGCAAAACATAGGCCACTCGGAGGTGTAACCAAAACATGAAATAATTACTTAAACTAAAAAATAACACCAAATATGGCATGTTCAACTAGTTCTATTAATTCAACTAGTTCTTACTAAATATAAACTTAGTATAAAAAGAAAAAAACTAGTTCTTTCTAAAAATGAAGTAGTTCAACTAGTTATTAATTTACTTACTATACTAGTTCAACTAAAACTTAACTAGTTCAACTAAAACTAAACTAGTTCTATTAATTCAAC
This sequence comes from Triticum aestivum, assembly GCF_018294505.1. NCBI lineage: Eukaryota > Viridiplantae > Streptophyta > Magnoliopsida > Poales > Poaceae > Triticum > Triticum aestivum. Next base: position 441,299,476 of record NC_057803.1, on the reverse strand, counting down.
TAGTTCTTACTAAATATAAACTTACTATAAATAGAAAGAAACTAGCACATCTACTACTACTAATTAACATCTAACTACTACATCTACTACTAATTAACATGTACTACTGCTAATTATGCAACTAGTTTACCATCACTACTAGTAATTAATATCCACTACTTCTAAAAATCATTATCTATGAACCCTAAATTAACATCTACTACTACTAAAATCATCTACTAACTAAGCAAAGAGAGAGGGGTTGGGGAGGGGTGGGGGGCTTACAGAGGGAGAGACGGTGGTGGGGAGGTGCTCGGCGACGGAGGGGCGGCGAGGGCGGGCTCGGGATCAAGAGGGCGGCAGTCCTGGGCGGCGGGCTCGGCGGGCTCGGGCGAGGGCGGCGGCGGTGAGGTCGAGGGCGGCGACAGTGTGGTCGAGAGCGGCGGCGGTGAGGTTGAGGGCGGGCGGCGGTGGCGGTGAGGGCGCAGGCGCGCTCGGGCTCGGGAGGCGGCGACAGGGAGTAGGGGAACAGGCCGATGGGGGGGGGGAAGGAGGACTTAGCGAAATTTTGATGCGGGGGGTGGTTAACTCGAACTAGCAGTAGCGCACGTACAGAAAACACGCGACAGCTAACTTATCTACATCGCGTTTTGGGAAAAACCGCTACTGCTAATGGAAGCAGTTATTTCTTTTGTTTAGTAAAAACATAAAAAATATACATTGGTCATCATTGATCTTTTTGTGTATAATCTAAAGAGTCAACATGAATCCTCACTGTACCTGTATAGTTACAGGCGAGGATTCATATTGCAACAATAAATCATACACATATAGTTCAATGAAGACCAAGTGCTCGAGATAGGTTGAGAAGCAACATATTTAAGGTGGTAAACACCTTGTTCGCTTAGCAGTATGGGACTAAACTTAATTAGTTGCAGTCATACTTACCAGCAGTGAGTTTTGAGCAAAACCGCTGCTACTAAGTTCTTTGGCAGTAGCGCGTCCACGGGAAGGGCGCTACTACTATATCTAGCGTGGAGGCACCACTGTGGCAATTATAGTAGTAGCGCTCTTTTCACCTAGAGCGCTACTGCTACTCAGTCATTAGCAGCGCTCTTTTCTAAAGCTCGTTGCTGCTAATTAGCAGTAGCGTCTGTTTTTAGACCGCGTTGCTGCTAAGATTCTGTGTATAAGGTTTTCCCTAGTAGTGTATCGGTACCGGGTAGTATTGGGCATGTATGCACACCTAACAATAGATGTTGCAGGTGGCCCCGGAGTGAATCCGGAGGCCATGGAGGCGGATATGGCACGTGATGATCGACAGCGAAATGCTGGCGAGCGCGTGCTGACGCGAGTCGGGCGGGAGAAAAATGATCTCCAAGACGCTAATATCCGGCTGGGCGTGGAACTGAAGGATGTCCGAGCCCAGCTTGTGGACTCCATGAAGGAGAATAAACGGCTTCGGCGTGGAATTTTTAGTAAGTGCTTGAACGAACTTTTTAAAGAAGTTCAGCGAAGAAGCCTGCTAACAGCGTTATGTCTGCAGGTATGCTGACGGGTCGTCCCGCGGAGGAGATGCCCTGGTCTTCGAGTGATCTTCTACCAGAGCTCTCACGACTGCATGAACAAGTTCGGCAGGTGATGCAGAGTATTGCTCAAGCCTTGTGGCCATCTGTGCCCCCGCCAGGAGGCATGGGGGAGCTTATAGAGAAGCTCAAGGGAGCATGGCGGCGCTTTCGATTATGGAAGATATTAGCCTTCTGACAGGGTGCAAGGGAAGCCTGGGCTATGGTGAAGACACGATATACCAAGGCTGACCCAAACCACATGGCCGAGGTCGGACCTGTGGGGCCCGGTGGGAAAGAGATCCCCTTCAGTTTAGTGTATGATCTAGTAGAATTAGCCGCAAAGTATTCCCAACGGGATTGTAGGCTAGACAGCCTATTGGATGGTATGGAAGAAGAATTTAATCAGTCTTAGTGACTGTGTACTTCAAGTGACATATGTAATGTCCCTAGCCGGATTGTAAATCATTTGTCATGGCGGACCTTTTCGCTTCGACCTCTGGACCCGATAGTCCGAAGTGTATCCGAATACCCACTCGGTTATATAAAAACCGGGGTATGCATGGAAGCTAGGCGTAGGGGTCATAAGTGCTTGAACAGACAAGTACCCAACTAGCTATGTTATATTACATGGATAGTAAGAAACATCTACAGGGAGAATAGTTCCGTTAAGGGTTCCTTTCCCTAGGTACGCATGCCCTAATGTGCATGTCCGAACTGCGGGACGCGGGCTAAAAACATCTGGGGGCGTGTAGTAATTTAAATGAAAGTCATCTTTTATTCACCGATCGAATATTCCCTTAAGAAGGCTAGCTTTCGGCTTCACCCAGTCTGAGGTACACATGCGGCTGACCCGGCAGTAACAATCGCAGAGGTTCTCCCCTTATGCCCTAGCCGAATTAACGAGAACGTAGGGCATAAATATAAGAGCCATGCAACCCATCTTGGCCAAAACTTAAGTCGTATCGATGCATATAATGGCGAAAAAAGGTACATGCGGAAGAATAACACATGTGCGGGGCATAAAGCCCGGAAGGGTTATTAAATTGAGCTTCTGTATGAGAAGCCCCCAGGTATATTGAGCGTGGTTAGCGCGTCAAGATTGTGTAACCAAGACACAAGTGTAGCCCTTTAGGGCCTCAAAGAGAAAAAAGAGAAAGAAAGAGAGAGAAAACAAATGTGTAAAAAATTGATGGAGGTGAGGAGACAAACATAGAGTCCGGCGCTAGGCATAGAATCTTCGTAGTCTGGCTGCGTTCCATGGGTTTGACTCGAGTCAATTATCCGATGCATCCCACAGACGGTACGCTCCACCGGTCAGAACCTGGTCGATAATGAAGGGACCTTCCCATTTGGGCTTGAGCTTGTTCTTTTTCTTCTCCGGTAGGCGTAGGCCAACGTTATAGGTTTTGGCCCGCACTTCTCTGCTTTGATACCTTTGAGACTGTTGCTGATAGAATGCGGAACGGGCTTTTGCCACGTCGCGCTCCTCCTCCGTGGCATCCAAACTGTCCCGCCGATCGAGCTCGACCTCTCTTTCTTCATACATGCACACTCGAGGTGAGTCATGAATTATGTCACAAGGCAGCACCGCCTCAGCGCCGTACACCATAAAAAACGGTGTGTATCCGGTGGTGTGATTCGGCGTGGTCCGCAGCCCCCAAAGTACGGAGTCGAGCTCCTCTACCCAATGAGTGTCTGATTTAGACTAATCTGGGTTTAATGCCGCTCATGATAAGACCATTCGCTCGTTCGACTTGATCGTTAGTTTGCGGATGATAGACAAAAGCATAATCGAGCTTGATGCCCATGTTGCTGCATGAAAGTTTCACCTTGTCGGCTGTAAAGTTCGTGCCATTGTTAGTGATGATGTTGTGGGGGACGCCATAACGGTGTACAACCCCGGATATGAAGTCTATCACCGGTCCGGATTCAGCCGTTTTGACAGGTTTGGCTTCTATCCATTTGGTGAATTTATGCACCATGACCACTATGTATTTTTTCTTATGGGTTCCCGCTTTGAGGGGTCTGACCATATCGAGCCCCCAGACCGCAAAGGGACAAGTAATGGGGATTGTTTGGAGGGCGGTAGGTGGCATGTGGCTTTGGTTTACAAAAAGCTGGCAATCGACATAATGTTGTACCAGATGCTGTGCATCTGCCTGGGCCGTCGGCCAATAAAAACCTGTACGGAAGGCCTTGCTTACAAGGGCCCGGGCTGCGGCGTGGTGGCCGCCGAGTCCGGCATGGATTTCTGCCAAAAGCTTCCACCCTTCCACTTCGGAGATGCACCTTTGAAGGACTCCGGTTGTGCTTTTCTTGTAAAGCTCTCCCTCATCGACCTTGTTGGCTTTAGATCGTCGCACTATGCAGCGGGCCTCATTTTCGTCCTCGGGTAATTCCTGTCTGGTTAGGTAGGCCAGGAATGGTTCTGTCCATGGGGCAATGATGGCCATTATCACGTGGGCTGAAGGTGTTATTTCGGTAGCATAGCCTCCGATTGTGTCAGAGTATTCGGTATCTCGGGTTGTGGCCGGGTCCGGACTATTTTTGCCAGTGTCCCCTTCCCATACCACGGATGGTTTAAACAATCTTTCCAGGAAGATGTTCGGTGGTACAGGGTTGCGTTTGGCATCGATACGGGCTAGGATGTCCACCGCCTGGTAGTTTTCCCGAGCCACATGGTGGAATTCAAGCCCCTTGAACCGAGCTGACATTTTGAGGACGGCGTTGCGATATGCCGCCATTTTCAGATCCTTGGCATCGAAGTCTCCATTTATTTGGGATATTGCGAGGTTCGAGTCCGCACGCACCTCTAGGCATTGGATGCCCATGGAGACTGCCATCCGGAGGCCGTGTAATAGGGCCTTGTATTCGGCTGCGTTGTTGGAGTCTGTATATAGTATTTGGAGCACGTATTGCACCATATCTCCAGTGGGGGACGTCAGGACGACGCCAGCCCCCAGACCAGCCAGCATTTTAGAGATGTCGAAGTGCATGATCCAATTGGAGTATGCGCCGTACTCTTTAGGGAGTTTGGCTTCTGTCCATTCGGCTACGAAATCAGCCAGTACTTGCGGCTTAATGGCTCGTTGTGGCTTATATGTTATATCGAACGGGAGAAGCTCGATGGCCCATTTGGCAATCCGGCCTGTGGCATCGTGGTCATTGAGTGGTACTTCAGAGGCCACCGTAATCGAATACTCTTGAAAGTAGTATCGTAATTTCCGGGATGCCATAAATATCGCGTATGCTATCTTTTGGTAATGTGGGTACCGTGATTTGCATGGAGTGAGGACAGTGGATACATATTATACCGGCTTTTGAAGTGGGAATTTATGTCCGTCCATCTCTCGTTCCACGACGAGCACTGCGCTTACAACTTGGTGAGTTGCCGCTATATATATATAATAGCATTGGTTTGCCAACAGTTGGCGCGGCCAAGATTGGGTTGGTGGCTAGGATGGCTTTTATTTCTTCTAGTCCGGCCGTGGCTGTGTCCGTCCACTCGAAGTGTTCGGTGCGCCGATGAAGGTGATATAGGGGAAGTGCCTTTTCTCGTAATCGGGAGATAAAGCGGCTTAACACCGCCACACATCCAGTCAATTTCTGGATTTTCTTGAGGTCAGTTGGGATAGCCAACTGCGAGAGAGCTCGGATTTTATCCGGATTTGCTTCAATTCCTCTACTAGAGACGATGAAGCCCAGGAGCTTTCCGGTGGGAACGCCGAAAACGCATTTTTCCGGATTGAGCTTAATGTCGTATGTTCGGAGATTGGTGAACGTGAGCCTCAAGTCATCTATTAAAGAGTCGATGTGTCTGGTTTTAATGACGACATCGTCTACATATGCCTCCACAGTCTTACCGATCTGCTTTTCCAGACATGTCTGGATCATGCGCTTATATGTTGCGTCGACGTTTTTGAGCCCGAAGAGCATTGTGTTAAAATAGAAGGGGCCGTATGGCGTGATAAATGCTATTGTGGCTTGATCAGACTCCGCCATCTTAATCTGGTGGTAACCGGAGTATGCGTCGAGGAAGCACAATGATTCGTGTCCTGCGGTAGCGTCGATGATTTGATCGATGCGAGGGAGTGGGAAGGGATCCTTTGGGCAAGCCTGATTAAGGTCTTTGAAGTCGACACATAGGCGCCAGGATTTGTCCTTCTTTGGTTCCATCACCAGGTTTGCTAGCCAATCCGGATGTTTTATTTCTTTAATAAATCCGGCTTCCAGTAGCTTGGCCAGCTCCTCTCCCATGGCTTGTCGCTTAGGTTCAGAGAAACGCCGAAGAGTCTGCTTGACCGGCTTGAATCCTTTTAGAATATTAAGGCTATGCTCGGCCAATCTGCATGGGATTCCTGGCATGTCTGAAGGATGCCAGGCAAATATATCCCAATTCTCGCGTAGAAACTCCCTTAGTGCAGCGTCTACAGTGGGGTCTAACTGTGCCCCAATGGATGCTGTTTTTGTAGGGTTCGTTGGATGGACTTGGAATTTAACTATTTCGTCTGCTGGTTTAAAGGAGGTGGACTTGGATCTTTTGTCTAGTATCACGTCGTCCTTGTCCACCGTGGAGCGCATCGCGGTTAACTCCTCCGCCACAAGGGCTTCGGATAATGCCTCGAGGGCTAGTGCGGCTATTTTGTTCTCGGTGCGGAGTGCTATGTCCGGATCACTGGCTAGAGTGATGATTCCATTGTGTCCGTGCATTTTGAGCTTCATGTACCCGTAATGGGGTATGGCTTGAAAAATAATGAATGCCTCCCGCCCTAGAAGGGCGTGGTATCAGCTACTAAACGGGGCCACTTGGAATGTAATTTCTTCGGACCTGTAATTCTCCGGAGTGCCGAGTACCACATCAAGTGTGATTTTCCCAGCGCAACGTACCTCCCGACTAGGGATGATTCCTCGGAAGGTCGTACTGCTTTGCTCAATACGGTTCTGTCTATTTCCATTTTTTGGAGAGTTTCCTCATAAATGAGGTTTAATCCGCTGCCGTCGTCCATGAGCACCTTAGTGAGCCGAAAGTCGTCCACAATTGGACCGAGGACCAAAGCGGTTGGTGCTCGGGCTGTTCGGAATTTAGGTTCATCACTGGCATTGAAGGTGATAGCTGTGTCGCTCCATGGATTTATTGCTGCCACGTGGCAGACTTCGGCAAGGCTGAGGAGTGCTCACTTACGCCTATTATTTGAGGCGAAGGTCTCAAAGACCGTTAATACTGTATTGTTATCTGTGGGAAGGTGCTCTGAGGTATTTTGCGTGAGAAGATCCTCACCGCTTTTGGCCACCTGCCGGAGTACCCTACATGGTCTAAGGCTGTGTGTTGATATGTTATCCGTTGTACTATAGATTTTGCAGGGCCCGTTAAGCCATCCCTCCAATACGGTTCCACGCCCTGTAGTGGGCTTTTGCTTCTTTGTAATTGAGTTGGGCGACTTATGAGAGTGCACCCTTTTAGTTCGGACTGGGGGTTTTGTCAGAGCCAGATTATCCCAAAATTGCATTTGGGTTTTCCAGGCACTTTCCATCACACAGTATTTCCGTACTATGGCCGCCAAGTCAGCGAAGTGTGCTACGTCACGGCGACTTATGGCGTTGAGGACTCCCTTGTCCGTGCAATTGTTGCAAAAGAACGAAATTGCATCTTCCTCGCGACAGTCCTTGACCTTGTTCATTACAAGGAGGAATCTGGCCCAATAGTGATGTACTATCTCTTGGGGCGCTTGCTTAATGTGAGAAAGATCATTTGTATCTGGGTGGGTGGGTGGATTTAAGTCCAGACCTTCACCCAATCTATGATCCCGGGGAAGGGGAGTTTCCAATCTTGTAAGTTCGGGCTCCGGGATGTTGCCCTGTGGGTTCGGTATGCGGCCTGATTCTGGATTCAGGGTTAGGGCGGTGTCCTCCCGTGAGCGACTATCCGGCTCGGGGAGCTCGGGAATCCGGACATAGTTCGTCCTCAGGATAGAGGGAGAATCACCGCATTGCTCCTCCACCACCGCTATCTGATGGGTGACCGGCGGAGAGTTAATCTCCCTTTGGTCGGGTTTAAGCCCGATCCGATCATAGTCCGTAGTGACTCCTAGTGCGGCGATGCGATCCAAGAGCTCATTCTAAGAGGAAAGCTCCATTGGATCCATCTTCTCGGCAAATTTCGAGCCGATGTGGAGGCTATATTTGATGACCCGAGAAGTCATCGTCGGTGCCGCGGCCGAGCGGGCGGTCATGACAAAGCCGCCTAGTCGGAGAGTTTGGCCTACAGCCAGGGGTTCCCCCAGAGGTGATGTTGTTCTTGACAACGAGGCGAGCCATCCTCCTTATGATGACGACACAGTGGAACTCTCAATGAAAGCACCAATGTCGGTGTCAAAACCGGTGGATCTCGGATAGGGGGTCTCGAACTATGCGTCTAAGGCGGATGGTAACAGGAGGCAGGGGACATGATGTTTACCCAGGTTCGAGCCCTCTTGATGGAGGTAATACCCTACGTCCTGCTTGATTGTTCTTGATGATATGAGTATTACAAGAGTTGATCTACCACGAGATCAAAGAGGCTAAACCCTAGAAGCTAGCCTATGGTATGATTGTATGTTGTCCTACGGACTAAAACCCTCCGATTTATATAGACACCGGAGGGGGCTAGGGTTACACAAGGTCGGTTACAAAGGAGGAGATATACATATCCATATTGCCTAGCTTGCCTTCCACGCCAAGTAGAGTCCTATCCGGACACGAGACGAAGTCTTCAATCTTGAATCTTCATAGTCCAATAGTCCAGCTGTCCGGAGACCCCCTAATGCAGGGCTCCCTCAGTCATCATCAACCTTCCTCCATCACCAATTTCATGATGCTCACCGCCGTGTGTGAGTAATTCCATCGTACACTTGCTGGACGGTGACGGGTTGGATGAGATTTATCATGTAATCGAGTTAGTTTTGTTAGGGTTTGATCCCTAGTACACACTATGTTCTGAGATTGATGTTGCTATGACTTTGCTATGCTTAATGCTTGTCACTAGGGCCCGAGTGTCATGATTTCAGATCTGAACCTATTATGTTTTCATGAATATATGTGAGTAATTGATCCTATTTTGCAAGACAATAGTCACCTACTATGTGTATGACCCGGTAACCCCGAACTGACAATAATCGGGACAACTCCCAGTGATGACCTTAGTTTGAGGAGTTCATGTATTCACTAAGTGTTAATGCTTTGGTCTGGTACTCTATTAAAAGGAGGCCTTAATATCCCTTAGTTTCCAATAGGACCCCGCTGCCACGGGAGGGTAGGACAAAAGATGTCATGCAAGTTCTTTTCCATAAGCACGTATGACTATATTCAGAATAACTGCCTACATTACATTGATGAACTGGAGCTAGTTCTGTGTCACCCTATGTTATAACTGTTGCATGAGGAATCGCATCCGACATAATTATCCATCACTGATCCATTTCCTACGAGCTTTTCACATATTGATCTTTGCTTAGTTACTTTTCCGTTGCTAGTGTTACCATCACTACAAAACCAATACTGTTACTTTTGCCACCGTTACCGCTACTTACATATTACTTTTCTATTAAATACTTTGCTACAGATATTAAGTATTTCAGATGTTGTTGAATTGACCACTCAACTGTTAATACTTAAGAATATTCTTTGGCTCCCCTTGCATCAAATCAATAAATTTGGGTTGAATACTCTACCCTCGAAAACTGTTGCGATCCCCTATACTTGTGGGTTATCAAGACTATTTTCTGGTGCTGTTGCGGGGGAGCATAGCTCTATTCTTTGAGTCACTTGGAATTTATATCTGTTGATCACTATGAGGAACTTGAAGGATGAAAGAACCAAGATTTTTCCCTCAACTACGAGGCGAGGTAAGGAACTGCCATCTAGCTCTACACTTGATTCACCTTCTGTTATGAGTAAATTTGCAACACCTACACCTGCTATTGATTCTGATATGTCGCATGTTATCGATGATACCACTTCTACTATGCATGATGCTTATGATGAAACTACTTCTATGCTTGATAATACTGTGCCATTAGGTGAATTTCTTGATGAACAACATGCTAGGGTTAGAGAGAATGAAATTATTGAAACTGATAATATTGATGAAAGTGATGATGAAGATTCTCCCCCTAGATATGAATTGCCTGTTGTGCTTGAGGGTTATGTTATTGATGAAGAAACGACTAGAGATCTTTTAGCTTGCAATGATAGATATGATCTTAAGAAACTGTTAGCTAAGTTGAAAGAAAAGTCTTTGAATGCTAGAATGAAATATGACCCTGCTTTTGCTACTTCACCTATCTGTATTTCCGATAAGGATTATGATTTCTCTGTCGATCCTGAGTTAATTACTTTGGTTGAATCTGATCCTTTTTATAACTCTGAATCTGAAACTGTTGTGGCACATCTTACTAAATTAAATGATATAGCTACCCTCTTCACTAATGAGGAAAAAATTCTTTACTACCATATCCTTAAGTTATTTCCGTTCTCATTAAAGGGTGATGCTAAAACATGGTTTAATTCTCTTGATCCTAGTTGTGTGCGTAGTCCCCGGGATATGATTTATTAATTCTCTGCTAAATATTTCCCCTCTCATAAGAAACAAGCTGTGTTAAGGGATATATATAATTTTGGGCAAATTGAAGAAGAGAGTCTCCCACAAGCTTGGGGGAGGCTTCTCGGATTACATAATGCTTTGCCTGATCATCCTCTCAAGAAAAATGAAATACTTGATATCTTTTATAATCTACTAACCGACGCCTCTAGAGACCACCTGGATAGTTGTGTTGGTTGTGTTTTCAAGGAAAGAACTGTTGATCAAGCTGAATTGCTATTGAATAATATGTTGAGTAATGATAATGATTGGACACTTCCTGAACCAACTCCTATGACAACTCTGAAGAAAAGGGGTGATACGACTCCAACGTATCTATAATTTTTGATTGTTCCATGCTATTATACTATCAACCTTGGATGTTTTATATGCTATTTTATATGATTTTTGGGACTAACCTATTAACCTAGAGCCCAGTGCCAGTTTCTGTTTTTTCTTGCTTTTGAGTATTGCGGAAAAGGAAAACCAAACGGACTCCAATTGACCTGAAACTTCACGGAGATCATTTTTGGACCAGAAGAAGCCCACAGAGTACCGTAGCTGGGCCAGAAGAGTCCCGAGGCCACCATAAGGGTGGGGGGCACGCCCTACCCCCCTGGGTGCGCCCCTACCTCATGGTCTCCTCGCCCCCCCTGACTTGTTCCCGACTCCAACACCTCCTATATAACCCAAAACTTCCAGAAAGAATCCTAGATCGTGAGTCCCGCTGCTGTAAGCCTCTCTAGCCACCGAAAACCGATCTAGACCCATTCCGGCACCCTACCGGAGGGGGGAATCCCTCTTCGGTGGCCCTCTTCATCATCCCGGCGCTCTTCATGACGAGGAGGGAGTAGTTCACCCTCGGGGCTGAGGGTATGTACCAGTAGCTATGTGTTTTATCTCTCTCTCTCTCTCTCGTGTTCTTTATTCGGCATGATCTTGATGTATCGCGAGTTTGCTATTATAGTTGGATCTTATGATATTTCTCCCCCTCTACTCTCTTGTAATGGATTGAGTTTTTCCTTTGAAGTTATCTTACCGGATTGAGTCTAAGGATTTGAGAACACTTGATGTATGTCTTGCATGTTCTTATCTATGATGACAATGGGATATCACGTGATCCACTTGATGTATGTTTTGGTGATCAACTTGCAAGTTCCGTGACCTCGTGAACTTATGCATAGGGGTTGGCACACGTTTTCATCTTGACTCTCCGGTAGAAACTTTGGGGCAATGTAACATCCCAAATTTCCAATTTGGAATGTTATACATTAGATCATCATTGCATATCATATTTTATTGCATTTTGGTTCATCCTAGAAATCATACGCAACTCAAGGACCCTCGGAGAGAGTTCGGGATTTCGTTATTTTCATATTTGAGTTTTCTCAAATTTTGAAAATAGGATCATTTGATTTTATTTATTTTATCTTCAATTATTTCTATTACAAATATATGAGAGAGGGAATAAAATGACTTTCTCAAAATAAAGAAATATTGAGGATTTAATAATAAAATCAAATAAGTTTTTATTTTGGATTTATTTGCTATTTTCTTTGAATTTAGGAAAAATGCGTGTTTTCAAAATTGCATTTAGGCCCAAAATAAATGTTCATCATGTGTGACTTGATTTTACAAGCCGGGGAAAATTAATTTCGGGATTTTTGGAGTCCGCTTAGTATTTCTATTGTTTGTTTTTCTGCGCGAAATTATTTAAAAAAATGCAAACCGGGCTTTATATAGCGCCGACCCCGAGCCCGTTAGCCCAGCCGCCCGCACCGGAACCCTAACCCTAGCCAGCCCTACCGCCGCCGCCGCTGCCGCGCGCCACCGCCGCCACGGACGCCGCGCCGCACCGCCGCCCCGTGCCGCCCAACGCCCCGCGCCACCGCCGCCCGACACCGTCGAGGTCGATTCCGTCGAGGTCGATTCCGCCGCCACTGCCGGTTTTTTTAGAAAACCGTTGGTTTTCACCGGTTTTCGTTCGTTTTTTTAGATCTGTTTTTTAGATAGATTGGTTTTTTCCGGTTTAGTTTATTTAGCGAGTGTTCGCTCGTTCGTTCGTTTTAACGAACGCGATCATCATTTAGATCCAGATAACGAACGTTCGTTCGTTAATCTGTTCGTCGTTTTTCTTTTTCTCGGATTTTCCGCGATTATTTCTGATCGTGATTTCTGATCCAATTTTCGTTCTAGTATAGCTTTTCGCTCATTTATCAGAATCGGGCGATTCAAGCGCCTGGAGTTTCATCTCGAAACCCTCTTTCCGTTTAACCAACTCAAAAAAGTTTTTGCCTCTGCAAAATTTGACTTAGATCCATATTAGTAAAAGAAGCTTGTTTATTTCGCCGTTTAACTTTCGTTGCTTCGTTCGATTTGATTATTTTTGTCAACCGGAGTTCTTAAGTTGAACTTTCTGGTTAGACCTCTTATTTGAGTTTTACCTGTGCATTAGATGAGTACTTATTGTATGCTTGTTTGTTTGTGATGGATTACCTGAAGTGCGCCGCTTGCTACTTCGAATCCCTAGGTTTCGCGGATCATCAGCAAGGCAAGTAACAATTTGATCATACCTCCTATTACCTAGTTTTATTCCATTAGATCAATCATCAAACAATGCATGATTAGGATCTAATTAAATTGTGGGTTTTGGGAAGTAGATGAGGTAGTACCTATTACCTGTTTCTTTATCAAACCCTGGGAGTTACTTCTACATTTGCGTATATTGCTATGCTATGCTAGTAGACGTGGATTGGGTGAGTGTTTCCATGACAGATGTGAGATTGTTAACTTAATGGTTTATCTAAGGTGGCAACTTAAACACACATCTGGGTGGATTGAGGCACCTAGGTATTCCAGCGATTGCCTATTTTTCTTTTGGACCGCCACCCAGGCTCAAAGGGATCATGAGATTATTCATACTAGAAACTTCCGTTTGCAGCGACAAGCTACAATGGGCTCTAGCATAGTTGATTAAGTCGTGCGAACACTTACAGTGGTAGACTAGCAGATGTAGGGGAAATTAGGTGTAACGGTCTACCCGATCGTAAGGTGCTAGCACTTCTGAAAGACTATGTCTCGGTCATCCTTTTCTCAAACACCATGTAGTGCGAGAATCCCAACGGAGGAGATCGAGTCTTGTGGGGAAAAGTGTGCAAACCTCTGCAGAGTGTATAAACTAATCATGGTTAGTCGTGTCCCCGGTTATGGACAATTTGAGTATCTAGTACTTGGATTATCATGTGAATCTCATCATGTTACTCTAATTAATATTGTTGGGTTTTTAATGATGATGTTTAATTGGGATTGAGAGGGTGTCTACACTCTCATTGTTTAACAACTACCATGATAGTTAAATAAAATTTATTCCTTTGAAGTAGGGAAAAATTGGCTTTACGCAAAATTGTAACCATAGAGCTTTCCACCAGCCATATATGCATGTAGTATTGCATATTTCTGTTCATTGCTCTCTATGTGTTACTTTGCCAGCATATTCCATGTGCTGACCCGTTTCAGGCTGCAACGTTCATGTTGCAGACTTCTCAGACGACGAGTAAGGTGCCTTTAGGTCGTGGTTCTATACTCATTGATGCTGTTGGAGTTGATGGACTCACTTATCTTCCAAGCCTTCCGCTGTTATCGTTATTAGATGGACTTAAGCCATATTTATTGTAATAAGTTCTCTTTTGAGACACTCGTTCTAATAAGTGTGTGATTGCTACTCTGTTATAAATCCTTCAAGTACTCTGTGGTGTCAGCATTACTAATCCAGGGATCACACTGGAGCACATAGATTGGACGGTTTGAGGTCTGGTCGCTACAAGATGGTATCAGAACACACGCTGACTGTAGGACACGACCACTAAGCTAAAGCCCTAGATCACTACTCACTCTTCCCATTCTGACTCCTCATCTTTTCTACTCTTTTAGGATGGCGGATGCAAGGAAAAAGTTCACGCAACCGGATGAAGATACACCCTTTGGACGTCATTTGAAGGAAGTCGCTAGATACCTGAACATCGGAGTACCAAGCTTCACCGGAACCTAGAACACCACTTTACCGAAAGAGGAGCGCTGGATGATTCAAGTTCAAGTTCCAGGAAGGACATTCATGCCAGTCACTGAGCCCATAGAGTTTTCCTTTGATGCACCAACCCGGAGTCTAGGAAAGAGGATGGCAACTCACATCGCCATGGGACGTATTGGAGAAGTTTACCGCAATGATCTCAAGGATACTATCTACCAGATTTGTGGGCGCCGAGATGAGCAATGGGAGATGATCAAAACGAAGAAGGATAGATCAATTGCAGCTTTTATCCAGGAGCTGAACCAGCACATTCGACGTTAGGAGAACCAGATGTGCGCAGACATGATAGATCTGAAGAAGGCAAGGACAAGAATCAAGGAACTGGAGGAAGAACTCAAGGCTACACATGAAGATTATGAAGAGGAAATCAAAGTACTAGTGAAGAAGAATGACGACCTAATCAAGAAGATCAGAATATTTATGGGAGGCCCTACACTAGTAGAAGAAGACGAAGAACCCAAGGATATTCGCCTGGAAGACTACATCATCATCGACGACACAGACTCGGACCCAGACGATAGCGATGATGACTATGTTGATGAAGCTGGAGCAGATATCATGGAGTCTGCAACCGAAGAATATTTCTAGTAGACCACCCCATCAGTAGTAGTAGTCCACCATGTAAATATAGTAGTTCGAGCACTTTTGCGATAGTTAGACCGATTATATGCCCTTGTTTGATTGAATGAAGTGAAATGTTTGCTTTTGCCTCATGTGCATATGGGTAGTGTTTTCTCTCTAGACCCCTCTCTATTCTTAAATCTCATCTTTTCTAAACCCATCAGATGCCTCCGAGACGTGACCCCGGATTTACCTTCCCACCGGAGCTCACTCAGTTGATCCAGCAGCAGAATACGTTGATGCAGTTGCTAGTCCAGAATCAGAATCAGGGGAACAACCACAGCAACCCACCACCACCACCACCTGTTGACCACTTTGCCCGTTTTCTTAGGTTGAATCCGCCGGTGTTTTCTAGTAGCACCGAGCCTATAGTAGCAGATGATTGGCTCCGCAAGACAGTTAGGGAGTTGACCACGACAGGATGCACAGATGCGAAAAAGGTGATGTTTGCCGCACATCAGCTTGACGGACCCACAACATCATGGTGGGAGAATTTCACAACCACTTTCCCTATCGACACTATCACATGGGACCAGTTTCAGCAGGCTTTCCGTACTGCCCATGTTTCAGCAAGAGCTATGGCCATGAACAAGCATGAGTTTCGCAACTTGCACCAAGGAGGACGAATAGTTGGCCAGTATGTGGTGGACTTTAGTAAGCTAGCACATTATGCCCCAGATGACGTGGCTACGGATGCAACTAAGCAGGAGAAGTTTCTGGAAGGACTGAATGATGAGTTGAGCATGCAGTTGATGGTAGCAAGCTTCAACAACTACCAGGAGTTGGTAGATCGTGCTCTTATGATTGAAGGGAAGCAACAGCAAATTGAGAACCGCAAGAGGAAGTATGGACAAAGGAAGTACAATTCTGGAGCTCAGCAGAAGCCACGTTTTACCCCTAGACTGGGAGGACATTTTTAGCATACCCATGGAGGAGGTAGCTCGCACAATCATAATGGCCCCAAGAATGGTAATGGGAATGGAGGAAGCAACGGCCAGAACCGTACCAACCCATCAACCCCAGCCAAAAGAGACCTGAGCCAAGTCACTTGCTTTAAGTGCCAGAAGACCGGACATTATGCCAATGAATGTCCTGAAGCCCAGAATGGGAATGTCAATGGAAGCTCTGGGAAGAAGCCGAACCCTTTCAATAGGGGACAGGTGAACCACGTTAACGTGGAGGAGGTTGAAGAGCAGCCGGATGCAGTAATCGGTAAGTTTTTGGTTAAGTCTTTTACTACAATCGTTCTTTTTGATACTGGTGCATCGCATTCATACATATCAAGGGAATTCATGGATAAGTATAACCTGCCCACCAAAGTTCTTAGAGCACCTATGTTAGTAAGCTCACGAGGAGCGGAGTACATGGCCAGTAAAGGATGTTTTCAAGTGCCATTGACTATAGGTAGGCATGTGTTTCCCTCGGATTTAGTCATTTTGGAATCACAAGGTTTGGATGTAATTCTGGGTATGGATTGGCTATCGTTGTATGGAGGAAACATCGATTGTGCCAGTAAGTCGATTTTGCTCACCACCCCAGAAGGAAGAAGGATCAAGTATGTATCCTGGCATATGCCGAAGAGGACTCAAGTAAATTCGTTAACAGGAGTTGTGCAAGAGGAAGTACCAGTGGTAAAGGATTTCCCTGATGTGTTTCCAGAGGAATTGCCAGGCATGCCACCGGATAGAGACATTGAGTTTTTAAATTGAGCTTTTGCCAAGCACAGGGCCAATATCTAAGAGACCATACAGGATGCCCGCAAAAGATTTGGAGGAGATTAAGAAGCAGATTAAGGAGTTACTAGATAAATGATATATTCTCCCAAGTTCTTCGCCTTGGGGATCGCCAATACTTTTAGTGGAGAAAAAGGATGGATCGTTAAGGATGGTTGTTGATTATCGAGGATTGAACGAAGTAACAATCAAGAACAAGTACCCACTACCGATGATCAATGATCTATTTGACCGGTTGAAAGGAGCTAAGGTATTTTCCAAGATCGATCTGCGATCAGGATACCATCAGTTGAAGATTCGAGAACAGGATATACCTAAGACAGCTTTTACCACCAGGTATGTGTTGTACGAGTACACCGTTATGTCATTTGGACTGACTAACGCGCCTGCATATTTTATGAACATGATGAACAAAGTATTTATGGAGTTTTTGGATAAGTTCGTCGTAGTGTTCATTGATGATATTCTAGTTTACTCGAAGAATGAAGAAGAGCATAAGGAGCATTTGCGTTTGGTACTTGAGAAGCTCAGAGAACATCAGTTATATGCCAAGTTTAGCAAATGTGAATTTTGGTTGAAGGAAGTTGGATTCCTCGGACATGTTATATTTGGAGAAGGTATAGTAGTAGATCCCACCAAGGTTGACACTATGACAAATTGGGAAGCACCAAAAATAGTTGGAGAGATCCGGAGTTTTCTTGGACTCGCGGGATACTACCGGAGATTCATTGAAAATTTCTCGAAGATTGCGAAGCCTATGACGGAGTTGTTGAAGAAGGATACGAAGTTCAAATGGACTAAGGAATGTGAGGCCAGTTTCCAGGAGTTGAAGAAATGTTTGGTTACATCACCAGTGTTGATTATGCCGGATCAGAACAAGGATTATGAGGTGTATTGCGATGCTTCATGTCGAGGACTTGGAGCAGTGCTTATGCAGGAAGGAAGAGTTGTTTCGTATGCTTCACGACAACTTAAGCCGCATGAGTTGAATTATGCCACTCATGATTTGGAGTTAGCATCCGTAGTGCATGCATTAAAGACTTGGAGACATTTTCGCATTGGAAACCATTTTGAGGTGTACATGGATCACAAGAGTTTGAAGTATATTTTCACGCAGAAGGAGTTGAATCTCAGGCAAAGGAGATGGTTGGAGCTCATCAAGGATTATGATATGAGATTGCATTACCATCCCGGAAAGGCTAACGTAGTAGCTGACGAGTTGAGCCGTAAAAGCCATGTCAACGCCCTAATGACGGGAGATGTACCAAGGGAGTTAGCCGAGGATCTTCATGATCTATGTTTGGAGATAGTCCTGAGAGGCTTTGTAGCAGCATTGGAGATTCAGTCTACTTTGATGGATAAGATCAGAGAAGCTCAGAAGACTGACAAGGAGGTTGCCTCTATAAAGGAGAAAATGAGCAAAGGAAAAGTTAAAGGATTTCGTGAGGACGAACACGATACCTTATGGTTTGAAGACCGTGTTCATGTACCCAATGACCCGGAGATCAAGAAGTTAATTCTGCAGGAAGCCCATGATTCACCATATTCGATTCACCCAGGAAATACCAAGATGTATTTGGATTTGAAGGATACCTTCTGGTGGAACGGAATGAAGAAGGATATTGCAGAATATGTAGCAGTTTGTGATGTATGTCAGAGAGTAAAGTCAGAGCATCAGAAGCCAACAGGATTGTTACAGCCATTACCAATACCCGAATGGAAGTGGGATAAGTTAGGCATGGATTTTATTATGGGATTACCCAGAACTCGTTCAGGCTATGACTTGATTTGGGTTGTAGTCGATTGTTTGACAAAGGTAGCTCATTTCATCCCGGTGAAGACTACCTACACCAGTGCTAAGTTGAAAAAGATATACATGACCAGGATCGTATGTCTGCATGGAGTTCCAAGGAGCATTCTATCAGATAGAGGAACCCAGTTTAGCTCAAAGTTCTGGAATCAGTTGCATGAAACTTTGGGTACCAGGCTAGAGTTCAGTACAGCTTTTCATCCGCACACAGATGGCCAGACCGAGAGAGTCAATCAGATTTTGGAGGATATGCTGAGAGCTTGTGTGCTAGATTATGGATCTAGTTGGGACGAAAATTTGCCATACGCAGAGTTCTCTTACAAAAACAGTTATCAATCCAGTTTGAAGATGGCCCCTTTCGAAGCCTTGTACGGAAGGAGGTGCAGGACCCCATTGTCGTGGGATGAAGTTGGAGACCGACAGTTGTTTGGACCGGATCTGATTAAGGAGTCTGAACAGAAGGCGAAATTGATTCACGATAGGCTCAAGGAAGCCCAGTCCAGGTAGAAGAGCTACACGGATTCGAAATGCAAGGAGATAGTTTACGAAGTCGGAGACCGAGTTTATCTCTGAGTATCTCCACTTTGAGGAGTTAAGCGCTTTGGAGTTAAGGGAAAATTAGCGCCACGTTTTGTAGGACCATACAAGGTTTTGGAGCGTATGGGAGAAGTAGCCTACAAGTTGGAATTTCCTGAAGGATTGTCAGGAGTTCACGGCATGTTCCATGTTTCCCAGTTGAAGAAGTGCCACGTAGAGATGGCTGATATACCGCTGAGAGATATAGTGCCACTGGAAGCGATTCAGTTGGACAATGATTTGACCTATGAGGAGAAACCAGTCAAGATTCTTGAGTATGCCAGCCGAGTGACCCGCAGCAAGGTTATCAAGTTTTGCAAAGTTCAGTGGAGCCACCACACCGAGGATGAAGACACCTGGGAGCGAGAGGAAGATCTGCTGAAGGACCACCCTCACCTATTTTCTAGCCAACCCGAATCTCGAAGGCGAGATTCATCTTAAGGGGGGTAGGTTTGTAACATCCCAAATTTCCAATTTGGAATGTTATACATTAGATCATCATTGCATATCATATTTTATTACATTTTGGTTGATCCTAGAAATTCTACGCAACTCAAGGACCCTCGAAGACAGTTGGGGATGTCGTTATTTTCATGTTTGAGTTTTCTCAAATTTTGAAAATAGGATCATTTGATTTTAATTATTTTATCTTCAATTATTTATATTACAAAAATATGAGAGAGGGAATAAAATGAATTTCCCAAAAATAAAGTAATATTGAGGATTTAATAATAAAATGAAATAAGTTTTTATTTTGGATTTATTTGCTAGTTTATTTGAATTTAGGAAAAATGCGTGTTTTTAAAAATTGCATTTAGGCCCCAAATAAATGTTCATCCTGTGCGGCTTGATTTTAGAAGCCGGGGAAAATTTATTCTGGGATTTTTGGAGTCCGTTTAGTATTTCTTTTGTTTGTTTTTCTGCGCGAAATTATTTTAAAAAAATGCGAACCGACTTAGAGCCGGTTTCGGCCCGGACTCCTCCGGCCGGGCTTTATCTAGCGCCGACCCCGAGCCCGTTAGCCCAGCCGCCCGCACCGGAACCCTAACCCTAGCCAGCCCCGCCGCCGCCGCCGCTGCCGCGCGCCACCACCGCTGCCGCGCGCCACCGCCGCCGCCGATGCCGCGCCGCGCCGCCGCCTTGCCGCACCGCCACCCCCGTGCTGCCCCAAGCCCCATGCCGTGCCACTGCCGCCCGACGCCGGAGCCTCGCCGCCGCCGTCGAGGTCAATTCCGCCGCCGCCGTTTTTTTAGAAAACTGTTGGTTTTCATCGGTTTTCGTTCGGTTTTTTTAGATCCGTTTTTTAGATAGATCGGTTTTTTTTGTTTTAGTTTATTTAGTGAGTGTTCGCTCGTTCGTTCATTTTAATGAACGCGTTCATCGTTTAGATCCAGATAACGAACGTTTGTTCATTAATCTGTTCGTCGTTTTTCTTTTTCTCGGATTTTCCACGATTATTTCTGATCGTGATTTCTGATCCGATTTTCGTTCTAGTATAACTATTCGCTCGTTTATCGGAATCAGGCGATTCAAGCGCCTGGAGTTTCGTCTCGAAACCCTCTTTCCATTTAACCAACCCAAACAAGTTTTTGCCTCTGTAAAATTTGACTTAGATCCGGATTAGTAAACGAAGCTTGTTTCTTTCGCCGTTTGACTTTCGTTGCTTTGTTCGATTTGATTCTTTTTGCCAACCGGAGTTCTTAAGTTGAAATTTCTGGTTAGACCTCTTATTTGAGTTTTACCTGTGAATTATATGAGTACTTATTGTATGCTTGTTTGTTTGTGATAGAGTACCCGGAGTGCGCCACTTGCTACTTCGAATCCCTAGGTTTCGCGGATCATCAGCAAGGCAAGTAACACTTTGATCATACCTCCTATTACCTAGTTTTATTGCATTAGATCAATCCTCAAACAATGCATGATTAGTATCTAATTAAATTGTGGGTTTTGGGAAGTAGATGAGGTAGTACCTATTACCTGTTTCTTTATCAAACCCTGGGAGTTACTTCTACGTTTGCTTATATTGCTATGCTATGCTAGTAGATGTGGATTGGGTGAGTGTTTCCATGACAGATGTGAGATTGTTAACTTAATGGTTTATCTAAGGTGGCAACTTAAACACACATCTGGGTGGATTGAGGCACCTGGGTATTCCAGCGATTGCCTGATTTTCTTTTGGACCGCCACCCAGGCTCAAAGGGATCATGAGATTATTGATAATAGAAACTTCCGTTTGCAGCCACAAGCTACAATGGGCTCTAGCATAGTTGATTAAGTCGTGCGAACTCTTACAGTGGTAGACTAGCAGATGTAGGGGAAAGTAGGTGTAACGGTCTACCCGATCATAGGGTGCTAGCACTTCTGAAAGACTATGTCTCGGTCATCCGTTTCTCAAACACCATGTAGTGCGAGAATCCCAACGGAGGAGATCGAGTCTTGTGGGGAAAAGTGCGCAAACCTCTGTAGAGTGTATAAACTAATCATGGTTAGTCGTGTCCCCGGTTATGGACAATTCGAGTATCTAGTACTTGGATTATCATGTGAATCTCATCATGTTACTCTAATTAATATTGTTGGGTTTTTAATGATGATGTTTAATTGGGATTGAGAGGTGTCTACACTCTGAATACTTAACAACTACCATGATAGTTAAATAAAATTTATTCCTTTAAGGTAGGGAAAAATTGGCTTTACGCAAAACTGTAACCATAGAGCTTTCCACCATCCATATATGCATGTAGTATAGCATATTTTTGTTCATTGCTCTCTATGTGTTACTTTGCCAGCATATTCCATGTGCTGACCCATTTCGGGCTGCAACACTCATGTTGCAGACTTCTTAGACGACGAGTAAGGTGCCTTTAGGTCGTGGTTCTATACTCAGTGATGCCGTTGGAGTTGATGGACTCACTTATCTTCCAAGCCTTCCGCTGTTATCGTTATTAGATGGCCTTAAGCCATATTTATTGTAATAAGCTCTCTTTTGAGACACTCGTTGTAATAAGTGTGTGATTGCTACTCTGTTATAATTCCTTCAAGTATTGTGCGGTGTCAGCATTACTGATCCAGGGATGACACTGGAGCACAGCGATTGGACTATTTGAGGTCTGGTCGCTACAGGCACTCTTTGAAGTTCTTTGTGTTGGTTGAATAGATGAATATGAGATTGAGTGATGCATATCGTATAATCATACCCACGGATACTTGAGGTAACATTGGAGTATCTAGGTGACATTAGGGTTTTGGTTGATTTGTGTCTTAAGGTGTTATTCTAGTACGAACTCTATGATAGATTGAACGGAAAAATAGCTTCATGTTATTTAACTACATACTCTTGAATAGATTGATCAGAAAGGATAACTTTGAGGTGGTTTCGTATCCTACAATAATCTTTTCGTTTGTTCTTCGCTATTAGTGACTTTGGAGTGACTCTTTGTTGCATTTTGAGGCATAGTTATATCATCCAATTATGTTATTATTATTGAGAGAACTTACACTAGTTAAAGTATGAACCCTAGGCCTTGTTTCAACACATTGCAATACTGTTTGCGCTCACTTTTTTCATTAGTTACCTTGCTGTTTTAATATTTTCAGATTACAAAAACCTTTATCTACCATCCATATTGCACTTGTATCACCATCTCTTCGCTGAACTAGTGCACCTATACAATTTACCATTGTATTGGGTGTGTTGGGGACACAAGAGACTGACCATCTTCATCCTACGCCTCCCACGGATTGATAAACCTTAGGTCATCCACTTGAGGGAAATTTTCTACTGTCCTACAAACCTCTGCACTTGGAGGCCCAACAACGTCTACAAGAAGAAGGTTGTGTAGTAGACATCAAGCTCTTTTCTGGCGCCGTTGGGAGGGAAGTTAGCGCTTGAAGGTATATCTTTAGATCTTTCAATCGAATCTTTTAGTTTCTTGTTTTATCACTAGTTTAGTTTATAAAAGAAAAATACAAAAATGTAATTAAGGATGCCTCATATGCTTCATCTTTTCAATGTCTTTAGTGAAAATAAGGATTCCGATAATTGTGCTCAAGAGCTAGAAGAAGAATGCATTAGAATGTTTGGCACTAAATATTTGAATGATGAGCATGATTGCAATGTTGTTAGTATGAATTCCTTGAATATCCATGATGCTAATGATATGAAAAGCCACAAGCTTGGGGAAGCTATGTTTGACAAAGATGATATTTTTTGTCTCCCAAGTTTTGATGAGCAAATTTATTATGATGATAGCATGCCGCCTATTTATGCAGATTATATTAATGAAAGTGGGTTTGGAAGAGTGTCAACTTTAGGAAGTAATGATCCCACTATTTTGGAGGGTGTTGAATCTTATTGTGACAATTATGGAAGTGGAATTGGAGAGGTCATGACTTTATTTAGTGATGGATCCACTATTTCGAAAGAGGTTCCAATTGATTTTGTGAACAAAGTGTCACACCCTAGCTAGTCATGCATCAGAGTGTGTGCATCATGTTTAAAATTCCATTTAATTTGAAATGGGGATTTGTGAAACCCTCAGAATCATTTTGAAAATGACCCAAATAAAAATTTCTCCAAAAGGGTCCAAGAAAATGCTCATGTTGCTCTCTGAAAATATTGGACAGAGATAATAATCAAACCAATATTTTTAAGAGCTCATAGGTATTTATTTTGGGCATTTGGAATTAATGCATAAATATTTGCTTTGGAAATATATTAATTATATATATTAATATATGTCCAAATATTATGCCATTTATAAAGGAGCTCTGAAATAATATATCTAGCCCCTGCAAAAATTGGCATAAGTTAAATAAATGATTTAATATATTATTTAAATCAAAACAAATGTCAGAAATTAGAAAACAGAAAAAAATAAAAGGGAGAAGCTTACCTGGGCTCCTCCCTGTGCAGCCCAGCCAGCTGGCCGGCCCAGCCAGCAGCCGGCCCAGCCCACCTCCCTCCTCTGTCGTCTTCGTCCTCGACAGAGGGAGGGGAGTGTGGCCGGCGCGCGCGCGCGCCACCGCGCCACGCCACCTCTCTCCCTGCTTGCCTGCCCTCCCCTCCTCGCTCGATGCCCCGGACGACGCCACGCCTCCCCCCTGCTCTCTCTCACTCGCCCTCGGCTCTTCCCTCCTCTCCCTCGCTCTCTCTCTCACACGGCCGAACACCACCGTCGCCGCCGTTCGCCATAGCAGCCGTCTCCGGCCACCCCTCGCTCCCCCGACTAGCTCAGAAGCTCCGCCACAACCCCCTCTTCCTCCCCACCGCTCCACGGGCCTCCGGAAGCCCTGCATCGCCGCCACGTCGCCGTTCCCCTCTTCGGGCTCCGACCATCATCGCCGTCGAATTCGCCGTCTCCAGCGCGTCTCCGAGCCCGCTTCGACGCCCACTGCAACCGCGGTGAGCCCCCGAGTCGTTTCCCCCTTCTCCCCTGGTCTCTTTCGACCTCTAGGCCTTAGCCCCACCTTGGCCGAGAGCTCCACGCCGCCGGCGATGTCGCCGTCGTGGCCACGGTCACCGTAGCGCCCAACCGAGCACACTATCGTGCTCCACGCCTCACTAGGAGCACGCAGCACGCACCAACGCCTCCCCAAACACCCTGCAACGCCGACTCCGACCGCACCCGAACTCCGGCCGCCGCTCACGAGCTCGCCGTCGACGGTACCGGCCACCCCAGGCTCGGCCACCACCACCGTTCGACGCGCGGGAGCAAGAGCTCTCCAACGAGCCCAAGAACGGCCTCGCCCGTGCCCTGTAGCGCGATCCCGCATCGCGCCGCCGTCTCGGGCCTCGCCGGCGTCACGTCGCCGGTGGGTTTGACCCACTTTGACCACGGCAGGACCCCCCTGAGTCCCTGACAGGTGGGCCCAGCCCTGTAGCTAATTAGGATTAGCGCTAACCACTGTTAGTTAACCCCCTGACACTGACCAGTGGGCCCCAGCGCCACTAATCCCTAATTAGGATTAATTTAACCCTGTTAAACCCCCCCTGTCACTGACGTGTGGCCCCCACACGTCAGGTTTGACCCCAGCCAGCCGCAGTTGACTACTGACGTCATGCTGACGTCATGCTGGCGCAATAATTATAATTTCTGGATTTAATTTAAATCAGGAAATTCCAGAATATTATTTAAACTTCAAAAATTCATAACTTTTATTCTGTAACTCCAAATTGGACAAATTATATATGAAAAATGATCAGAAAAATCCAATCTATCCATCTGTACTATTTTCATGCATGATCAAACAAGTTAAATTGATGTTTCAAGCAGAACAAGGAAAAGCACTTTAAGAGGCCATGTTTGAGTTTGAAATTTGAATCTATGATTCAAATTTGTTCAAACCCTTCTGGTTTTAGTTGCATTAGCCCAACACACTCATATTGCTATGTTTCATGCATGCATCATATTGTTGCACATTGTTTGGTGATGGTTGTGTATCGGTGTCCTTTGCGACAGGTTCTGCCTCCGAGGAGTACCGTGATTACCCTAACGAAGAACCGTATCAGTGCATCGAACCATCAGGCAAGCAACCAACCATTTGATCATATCGATACAATCCCATGTTCTCGCTCCTGCTCTCTTTTACTGCATTAAGACAACGCGATTCAAACTGCTGTGTGCTACGGTAGTTGAACCCATTTCCTCTGCATGACCTGTCATTGCCACAGTAACTAGATGAAACCCACTAGCATGTGTAGGAGTTGATTGAGCCCTATGTATGTGTTGTTCCTACCTTGCTATGCCTGCTATGCTTAGAGTCGTGTCAGGTCTGGTTCATCTGGGTGATGGGCTAGAGTGAAATGATTATGTCGGTAATGAGAGTGGTGTGGTGAACACGATTTGGTAAAGGTATCGATGAGAGGCCATGTAGGAGTACATGGTGGGTTGTTTCATTGAAGCCGACCTTAAGCACTGAGATCTGTATGTGTGATTTAAGAATCAGCTACTACCATGCATTGGGCCCGAAACCAATGGACCCTCTCGGCTTCTTATTCACCCTAGTTCTCCGTCCAGGAGTTGCAAGTAGTTTCTGGTGTTTGTAGCCTACTGGAGGCCGTGGACAGCGCTGACCGTAGGGGTGGGCTGTGATGCGGTAGGTACGTGGCACGGTGTACCGAATACCCGTTAGGTATCTCGGGAACCCTGTTCACATCGTTCGGGGCCGTATGGGAAACCTCGGCCGGACTCCCTGCGGATGGAACCTGGATAGGCGATAAACCTGGACTGGAGGCTTAGGTGATTAGGTAGGTCGTGGCCGACACCCACGTTGGGCTTCCGCTTGAAGGTTGCCGAGTACATGTCGTGTAAACGACGGTAAGTGGTGAGAGCGTGTATGAAGGAGTACACCCCTGCAGGGTTAACATGATCTATTCGAATAGCCGCGTCCGCGGTAAAGGACTACTTGGTTGCCTATACAGTTCATAGACAAGTAAATGGAAACTACTAAAAGCCTCAAGATAAGTGTGAGTGCCGAGGATGGCTCTTCCGTAGGAAGACGGAGGTGGATCCTCGGTAGTGTATTGAAGTGGTGAGTAGTGGACTCGTGTGCGCAAAACCATTTCAAGTTGGAGTATCGTAGGATAGCCTAGCCAAGAGTCAAAGCTGGCTTGCTGCAATAACTCCACCAACCCTTCTTGATACTATGCATGTATGTAGGATCTGATGTAAGTCTTGCTGAGTACCTTTGTACTCATGTTGCTATAATCTACATTTTTACAGAAGACGCTGCAACCCCTTCTGATGGGTTCTATGTAGACGTTGACATCAACGAGTAGGCTAAAGACCCAGGTGGTGACCCTGAGCTTGTGAAGGACCACGTAGTATAGCTAGGCTTTCCAAGCCTCTTTTATTTTACTAGTTGTCTGTACTCAGACAAGTTACTTCCGCTGCTGGTTTGTATGACTGTATGACTTGTATGTTGGGTCGTGAGACCCGTACCTTGGTGTATGTTATGTATGGCTCCCTGAGCCTTAAATAAAGTACTTGTGTCGTAGAGTCATGTTGTGATGCTTCGTTGTATTTGCACATATCGAGCATATTGTGTGTATGATTGAAATGCTTGGTATGTGTGGGATCTGACTATCTAGTTGTTTATCTTTAGTAGCCTCTCTTACCGGGAAATGTCTCCTAGTGTTACCGCTGAGCCATGGTAGCTTGCTACTGCTCTGGAACACTTAGGCTGGCCGGCATGTGTCCTTCTTCGTTCCTGTGTCTGTCCCTTCGGGGAAATGTCACGCTTTGAGTACCGGAGTCCTGTTAGCCCGCTACAGCCCGGTTTACCGGAGTCCTGCTAGCCCAGTGCTACAGCCCGGACCCACTTGCTGATGACCGACACGTTCGAAGCTGGGTCATGGATGCCTGTCCCTGTAAGTCTGTGCCACTTTGGGTTTACGACTAGTCATGTCAGCCCGGGCTCTTTATCATATGGATGCTAGCGACACTATCATATACGTGAGCCAAAAGGCGCAAACGGTCCCGGGCAAAGGTAAGGCGACACCCGTGGGAACACCGTGCGTGAGGCCGCAAAGTGATATGAAGTGTTACCGGCTAGATCGATGTGACATCGAGTCGGGGTCCTGACAGCGTTGGCATCAGAGCCGGACTGCCTGTAGGTTCTTCAAGCCAAACTGGTCGATGTTGAGTCTAGAAATTCTTTAGTTATATGTAGGGGAATTGTTTGTGGGTTGGAACGTAAGGCTCTTTTTACTTCTCTATCTTATGACATTCTGATCTGAGTCAGTCCATTCTTCTACCGGGGGTTAAGGAATTAGGATCTGTTCTCTCTATCAGGATCACGTGTTACTAATCAGTAGTACCTTATAAGTTTGATGGATACAAGCCTAGTTCAGTTCTACTACCACATTATGTTGTTAGAATGGTTTCAGAACTTTGATATGATGATGTTGAGTGTGTACGAAATCCTTTGTCAAATGTCTCAAAATCCTTTTTGAGCATTTACAGCTGTTATGCTGCCGAAATTTTGCTAGAAATTCTAATGCCTTTGCATTATGATTGTGCTTTCAGATGGCCACTCGCGACCTCAATCAAGTGGTTCGCCTGACTCGATGCCTAGATGTACCCGGCCATACTGCCAAGTTGGTCAGGGTAATGACTGAGGCTGGATACCGCTGGTATCCTGAGTACACGGTCGAAGAGCAATTCCGAGACTTTAATCAAAGCCAGTATCTCTGCACTGTCAGGATATTTCCATCTTATCCTGGATCCACCGAGCCTCTTCACTGCTCCTATGGACTCGGGGTTACTATTGAGATGGCTGTGCAGGACGCCGCCTACTCTATGATGACCATTATGCGAGTCAGATCTGGTTTATTTCGGGACTCTGATTTCCGGTATATGCCAGGATCACTTCCGGGAGCACAAGGGTATCTCCAGGCTATCTATGCTGACCCCACTCAGGAGGATTCACGGACTCGCACCACTGCTGAGATGCTCGAGGATAAGGACCGTGAAAATCGGGCCTTAAGGTTAGAGCTCTTCAATACCCGTGCTGACCACTGGGCCACTTTGACTCGGTTCGCACCGGCGGTGCAAGCTGGATATTCGGATATGCGCGATCTCTATCCTGTGAGATCTGCTCTGCCGGACGTGATGGTTTGGCGTGATGTAGGAGGCATCACCCCACCTCGCGGTCCCCGCAGGCCACCGTCTGTTGGTCCAAGACCTCATCCTAGCCCCTATGGTCCACAAGCTCCGCGAGATCGTCTGTTTCCGGATGATCATGTTGAGCTTCCAGGCTATGGAGGCGACTTCTACGAGGACTACTACGGATCGGTCTGAGTTAGCGATAGTATCACTAGTTCGCACTAGCTGTGTCGTCTATCGTCCCGCGTGACTCGTGGGATATGACCTAGTTTGTACTCTTTCCGGAGGTGTAGAAAAATAATGTATAGGAGCTTGGAATGCCTCCGATGAGATGTAATCCTCTTTCACCGTAATAGTACTTTGTTTGGTCTTGTACTAAACCCTGTATGGTGTGTATGACGATGGAATAAAGAAGCAGTTTCTGTATTTACCATGTCATACGGATGATCATCTTGCATTCCGAATTATTCCTTACATTTTATGTCCTATGTCGGAATTTTATCATCCTGACTAAATCATTGTCTTGTTTACCTAGGATGGTCAACACGCGCACTAACCCTGCTCCTCAAGAGCAGGCCGAAGGCAGTGAAGGCAGGAATGAAAATCTGCCTCATCCTCCTTCACTAGCCGAGGTTATGATGGAAGCTGAGAGAAACAAGCGGGAGACCAACCGTTTGTTGGAGCGTATTGAACAGAATACAGCACACCATCAGAGGGCTAACGTGGTGTCACTCAGTGATTTTATCAAATTGCATCCACCCACGTTCCACCACTCCGTCGAGCCTCTCGACGCTGATGACTGGCTTCGCAGTATCGCTCACAAACTGCGTTCCGCACTGGTAGCGGAGGCTGACAAGGTCACCTTTGCTGCATATCATCTTGAAGGCCCCGCCAGTCTATGGTGGGAGAATTATGGAGCTATGCGCCCAGCGGGCCATGTCACTACCTGGGCTGAATTCAGCGAGGCTTTCCGTGAACATCACATTCCGGAGGGTCTCATGGACCGTAAACGTGAAGAATTTTGCAGTTTCACCCAAGGCCGACTTTCTGTGGATGCCTATAGCAGGGAGTTTGGTAATCTCGCCCGATATGCAACTGAGGAAGTGTCTACTGACGCCAAGAAGCAAGCAAGGTTCCGTAAGGGCCTTAGTCCTGAGCTTCGCCGCGACCTCCGTCTGCATGAGTGCACATCTTTTCAGAAACTTGTCAACAAAGCCATCAGTGCTGAAACTGGTCAGACTGACTATGACGCAACACGCAAGCATGGCCGTGATATGGGTTCCTCATCCGGTGCTGGTCCTCAGAAGCGCCGCGTGTGGGTGCCCAACACCGCCCTGCCACCCAGGTTCACACCGAGGCCATCTTTCCAGGCGCCTCGCCCTGTTCAACAGTCTGCACCGGCCAAGCCCTATGGGGGTCCAACCAACAATGCTCCTCCACGTACCAGTTCCGTGACTTGTTTCAAGTGTGGGGAATCTGGTCACTATATGCGTGAGTGTCCCCAGACCAACCCCAACCAGTCTGCTAAAGCTGTTGGCCGTGGCAAGCCGACAGGGAAAATATTCCACGCCAAACCGGTCACCGCTTCACGTGGCCATGTTAACTGTATCTCTGCCGAAGAAGCTCAAGAGGATCCCAACGTCGTTCTCGGTACGCTTCTTGTTAATTGCCACCCGGCATCTGTTCTTTTCGATACAGGAGCCTCTCATTCTTTTATATCTGAAAACTATGCTCGCTTGCATAACGTCGCATTCGGTGATATGCCAACCTCTATGGTAATTCAAACTCCGGGATCCAAATGGCAAACTTCTAGAGTAAGCCATGGAAATGAAATCCAAGTCGACAGACTTGTTTTTCTCGCATCTTTGATAGCCCTTAAATCTTCAGATATTAATATCATTTTGGGTATGGACTGGATGTCAGCTCATCAAGCCAAAATTGATTGCTTCTCTAGGACTGTTCAACTCACCCATCCTTCGGGGAAGATAGTCAATGTCTTGACCCGAATAGCCAAGCGACAATTATATTCTCTTAACGCCAGCCCTTTGCCAGACCTTGAGGACGTGCCGGTAGTCTGTGACTTCCCGGATGTCTTCCCAGAGGAATTGCCAGGTGTTCCACCTGACAGGGATGTTGAGTTCGTAATAGATCTCATTCCAGGAACCGTTCCGATTGCTAGAAGACCCTATAAGATGGCACCCCTAGAACTAGCCGAGCTTAAGAAACAACTCGATGAGTCCTTGAAAAAGGGTTTCATCCGACCTAGCTCATCTCCGTGGGCTTGCCCCGTCCTCTTCGTCAAGAAGAAGGATGGTACGGACCGGATGGTTGTAGATTACCGACCTGTCAATCTGGTCACAATCAAGAACAAATATCCACTTCCCAGGATCAACGACCTGTACGATCAGCTCGCTGGATCCTCAGTCTTCTCCAAGATGGATTTGAGGTTGGGCTACCATCAAATAAAAATCAGAAACGGGGACATCCCTAAAACGGCCTTTGTTACTCGTTATGGCCAATACGAGTACACCGTCATGTCCTTCGGTTTAACCAACGCTCCAGCCACCTTTTCTCGGTTAATGAACTCAATCTTCATGGAGTATTTGGATAAATTCGTCGTAGTTTATCTCGATGATATACTCATCTACTCCAAGAACGAGGAAGAACATGCCGAACATTTAAGGCTAGTGTTGAAGAAACTTCGAGAGCATCGCCTTTATGCCAAATTTTCGAAATGTGAATTCTGGTTGTCAGAAGTGACCTATCTGGGTCATGTAATATCTGGTAAAGGTATTGCTGTTAACCCCGAGCGAGTTCAAGCCGTCCTTAATTGGACTCCACCTGAATCGGTCAAGCAAGTTCGGAGTTTTCTAGGCTTAGCGAGCTATTGTCGTCGCTTTGTCGAGAACTTCTCCAAGGTTGCCAAACCTCTAACCGAACTCCTCAAGAAAGATAAGAAGTTCGAATGGACTCCACAATGTGAGCACAGCTTTCAGGAACTGAAAAGACGCCTGACCTCTGCTCCCGTACTGGTACCGCCAGACTTCTCCAAGGACTTTGTTATCTACTGCGACGCCTCGCGACAAGGACTAGGTTGCATTCTCATGCAAGATCGACACGTAATTGCTTACGCTTCACGGCAATTGCACCCACATGAGGAGAATTATCCTACTCATGATCTAGAGCTTGCAGCCGTAGTCTATGCACTTAAGACTTGGCGACATTACCTCCTCGGTAATCGTTGCGAAATATTCACTGATCACCAAAGTCTGAAGTACATTTTCACCCAACCGGATCTGAACCTCAGGCAAAGACGTTGGGTTGAGTTGATCACAGACTTCGATTTAGGGATAACCTACACCCCAGGGAAAGCCAACGTCATGGCTGATGCGCTAAGTCGTAAATCTTATTGTAACAACCTGATGTTACAACAAAGTCAACCGCTTCTCCATGAGGAATTTCGGAAGCTTAACCTTCACATTGTTCCTCAAGGTTTTCTTTCCACCTTGGTGGCAAAACCTACCCTTACGGATCAGATTATCAAAGCACAGAAGGTAGATCCGGGAATCTCCCGCATCAAGAGAAACATTCAGAAAGGAATTGCGAATTGCTTCTCCATTAATGATCAAGGGGTCGTATACTTCGGGAATCGACTAGTGGTTCCCAAAGTGCGGAACCTGAGGCGTTTGATCCTTAAGGAAGCTCATGAATCCCCTCTCGCCATTCATCCCGGTAGTACTAAGATGTATCAGGATCTACGCCAGAGGTTCTGGTGGACTAGGATGAAGAGAGAAATTGCTCAGTATATTGCTAATTGCGACGTTTGTCGTCGTGTAAAAGCAGAGCATCAACGGCCTGCTGGCACCCTTCAACCCTTAGCTATTCCTGAATGGAAATGGGATAAAATTGGTATGGATTTCATTACCGGTTTTCCCAGGACCAAGAGAGGGAATAATGCTATTTTCGTCGTGGTCGATCGTCTTTCCAAAGTAGCCCATTTCTTACCTGTTCGTGAGAGTATAACTGCTAGTCAGCTGGCAGACTTATACATCTCCCGAATAGTGTCCCTCCATGGTGTTCCTTTGGAAATTAACTCGGATCGAGGAAGTCTTTTCACCTCTCGATTTTGGGAAAGTTTCCAAAATGCTATGGGAACCCGTCTCTCCTTTAGCACCGCTTTCCACCCTCAGTCGAGTGGTCAAGTGGAACGCGTCAACCAGATTGTAGAAGACATGCTTCGAGCCTCTGTTATCTCATTCGGAATGGACTGGGAGAAGTGCCTTCCATTTGCCGAATTCGCTTACAACAACAGCTATCAATCTAGCTTGGGTAAAGCCCCTTTTGAAGTTCTCTATGGACGACGGTGTCGAACACCCCTTAACTGGTCAGAGACCGGGGAAAGACAATTCTTTGGCCCGGATATGATTCAGGAAGCAGAAGAACAAGTTCGTATCGTTCGTGAAAAGTTGAAAACAGCCCAATCCCGTCAAAAGAGTCAATATGACCGAAAGCATAAGGCTATGACTTTCGAGGTTGACGAGAAGGCTTATCTTCGGGTCACCCCTCTGAAGGGAACCCATCGTTTCGGTATCAAAGGCAAATTGGCTCCTCGTTACATTGGACCTTTTCGCATTCTCGCCAAACGAGGAGAAGTTGCCTACCAGCTGGAACTACCTCCGCATCTCTCCAGAGTCCACGATGTCTTCCACGTTTCTCAACTCAGGCGTTGCTTCTCGGATCCTATCCGTGAAGTGGACCACGAAACGCTTGATCTCCAAGATAATCTTACATATCGAGAGTACCCCGTTCGTATCCTCGATCAGGCCGAACGTATCACCCGACGTCAGAACATCAAGTTCCTCAAAGTACAATGGTCGCACCATTCTGAGGATGAAGCAACTTGGGAAAGGGAGGATCGTCTTCGACTCGAGTACCCCGCCTTCTTCCCGGAGGAACCCAAATCTCGGGACGAGATTCTTTTGAGTGGGGGTGAGTTGTCACACCCTAGCTAGTCATGCATCAGAGTGTGTGCATCATGTTTAAAATTCCATTTAATTTGAAATGGGGATTTGTGAAACCCTCAGAATCATTTTGAAAATGACCCAAATAAAAATTTCTCCAAAAGGGTCCAAGAAAATGCTCATGTTGCTCTCTGAAAATATTGGACAGAGATAATAATCAAACCAATATTTTTAAGAGCTCATAGGTATTTATTTTGGGCATTTGGAATTAATGCATAAATATTTGCTTTGGAAATATATTAATTATATATATTAATATATGTCCAAATATTATGCCATTTATAAAGGAGCTCTGAAATAATATATCTAGCCCCTGCAAAAATTGGCATAAGTTAAATAAATGATTTAATATATTATTTAAATCAAAACAAATGTCAGAAATTAGAAAACAGAAAAAAATAAAAGGGAGAAGCTTACCTGGGCTCCTCCCTGTGCAGCCCAGCCAGCTGGCCGGCCCAGCCAGCAGCCGGCCCAGCCCACCTCCCTCCTCTGTCGTCTTCGTCCTCGACAGAGGGAGGGGAGTGTGGCCGGCGCGCGCGCGCCACCGCGCCACGCCACCTCTCTCCCTGCTTGCCTGCCCTCCCCTCCTCGCTCGATGCCCCGGACGACGCCACGCCTCCCCCCTGCTCTCTCTCACTCGCCCTCGGCTCTTCCCTCCTCTCCCTCGCTCTCTCTCTCACACGGCCGAACACCACCGTCGCCGCCGTTCGCCATAGCAGCCGTCTCCGGCCACCCCTCGCTCCCCCGACTAGCTCAGAAGCTCCGCCACAACCCCCTCTTCCTCCCCACCGCTCCACGGGCCTCCGGAAGCCCTGCATCGCCGCCACGTCGCCGTTCCCCTCTTCGGGCTCCGACCATCATCGCCGTCGAATTCGCCGTCTCCAGCGCGTCTCCGAGCCCGCTTCGACGCCCACTGCAACCGCGGTGAGCCCCCGAGTCGTTTCCCCCTTCTCCCCTGGTCTCTTTCGACCTCTAGGCCTTAGCCCCACCTTGGCCGAGAGCTCCACGCCGCCGGCGATGTCGCCGTCGTGGCCACGGTCACCGTAGCGCCCAACCGAGCACACTATCGTGCTCCACGCCTCACTAGGAGCACGCAGCACGCACCAACGCCTCCCCAAACACCCTGCAACGCCGACTCCGACCGCACCCGAACTCCGGCCGCCGCTCACGAGCTCGCCGTCGACGGTACCGGCCACCCCAGGCTCGGCCACCACCACCGTTCGACGCGCGGGAGCAAGAGCTCTCCAACGAGCCCAAGAACGGCCTCGCCCGTGCCCTGTAGCGCGATCCCGCATCGCGCCGCCGTCTCGGGCCTCGCCGGCGTCACGTCGCCGGTGGGTTTGACCCACTTTGACCACGGCAGGACCCCCCTGAGTCCCTGACAGGTGGGCCCAGCCCTGTAGCTAATTAGGATTAGCGCTAACCACTGTTAGTTAACCCCCTGACACTGACCAGTGGGCCCCAGCGCCACTAATCCCTAATTAGGATTAATTTAACCCTGTTAAACCCCCCCTGTCACTGACGTGTGGCCCCCACACGTCAGGTTTGACCCCAGCCAGCCGCAGTTGACTACTGACGTCATGCTGACGTCATGCTGGCGCAATAATTATAATTTCTGGATTTAATTTAAATCAGGAAATTCCAGAATATTATTTAAACTTCAAAAATTCATAACTTTTATTCTGTAACTCCAAATTGGACAAATTATATATGAAAAATGATCAGAAAAATCCAATCTATCCATCTGTACTATTTTCATGCATGATCAAACAAGTTAAATTGATGTTTCAAGCAGAACAAGGAAAAGCACTTTAAGAGGCCATGTTTGAGTTTGAAATTTGAATCTATGATTCAAATTTGTTCAAACCCTTCTGGTTTTAGTTGCATTAGCCCAACACACTCATATTGCTATGTTTCATGCATGCATCATATTGTTGCACATTGTTTGGTGATGGTTGTGTATCGGTGTCCTTTGCGACAGGTTCTGCCTCCGAGGAGTACCGTGATTACCCTAACGAAGAACCGTATCAGTGCATCGAACCATCAGGCAAGCAACCAACCATTTGATCATATCGATACAATCCCATGTTCTCGCTCCTGCTCTCTTTTACTGCATTAAGACAACGCGATTCAAACTGCTGTGTGCTACGGTAGTTGAACCCATTTCCTCTGCATGACCTGTCATTGCCACAGTAACTAGATGAAACCCACTAGCATGTGTAGGAGTTGATTGAGCCCTATGTATGTGTTGTTCCTACCTTGCTATGCCTGCTATGCTTAGAGTCGTGTCAGGTCTGGTTCATCTGGGTGATGGGCTAGAGTGAAATGATTATGTCGGTAATGAGAGTGGTGTGGTGAACACGATTTGGTAAAGGTATCGATGAGAGGCCATGTAGGAGTACATGGTGGGTTGTTTCATTGAAGCCGACCTTAAGCACTGAGATCTGTATGTGTGATTTAAGAATCAGCTACTACCATGCATTGGGCCCGAAACCAATGGACCCTCTCGGCTTCTTATTCACCCTAGTTCTCCGTCCAGGAGTTGCAAGTAGTTTCTGGTGTTTGTAGCCTACTGGAGGCCGTGGACAGCGCTGACCGTAGGGGTGGGCTGTGATGCGGTAGGTACGTGGCACGGTGTACCGAATACCCGTTAGGTATCTCGGGAACCCTGTTCACATCGTTCGGGGCCGTATGGGAAACCTCGGCCGGACTCCCTGCGGATGGAACCTGGATAGGCGATAAACCTGGACTGGAGGCTTAGGTGATTAGGTAGGTCGTGGCCGACACCCACGTTGGGCTTCCGCTTGAAGGTTGCCGAGTACATGTCGTGTAAACGACGGTAAGTGGTGAGAGCGTGTATGAAGGAGTACACCCCTGCAGGGTTAACATGATCTATTCGAATAGCCGCGTCCGCGGTAAAGGACTACTTGGTTGCCTATACAGTTCATAGACAAGTAAATGGAAACTACTAAAAGCCTCAAGATAAGTGTGAGTGCCGAGGATGGCTCTTCCGTAGGAAGACGGAGGTGGATCCTCGGTAGTGTATTGAAGTGGTGAGTAGTGGACTCGTGTGCGCAAAACCATTTCAAGTTGGAGTATCGTAGGATAGCCTAGCCAAGAGTCAAAGCTGGCTTGCTGCAATAACTCCACCAACCCTTCTTGATACTATGCATGTATGTAGGATCTGATGTAAGTCTTGCTGAGTACCTTTGTACTCATGTTGCTATAATCTACATTGTTACAGAAGACGCTGCAACCCCTTCTGATGGGTTCTATGTAGACGTCGACATCAACGAGTAGGCTAAAGACCCAGGTGGTGACCCTGAGCTTGTGAAGGACCACGTAGTATAGCTAGGCTTTCCAAGCCTCTTTTATTTTACTAGTTGTCTGTACTCAGACAAGTTACTTCCGCTGCTGGTTTGTATGACTGTATGACTTGTATGTTGGGTCGTGAGACCCGTACCTTGGTGTATGTTATGTATGGCTCCCTGAGCCTTAAATAAAGTACTTGTGTCGTAGAGTCATGTTGTGATGCTTCGTTGTATTTGCACATATCGAGCATATTGTGTGTATGATTGAAATGCTTGGTATGTGTGGGATCTGACTATCTAGTTGTTTATCTTTAGTAGCCTCTCTTACCGGGAAATGTCTCCTAGTGTTACCGCTGAGCCATGGTAGCTTGCTACTGCTCTGGAACACTTAGGCTGGCCGGCATGTGTCCTTCTTCGTTCCTGTGTCTGTCCCTTCGGGGAAATGTCACGCTTTGAGTACCGGAGTCCTGTTAGCCCGCTACAGCCCGGTTTACCGGAGTCCTGCTAGCCCAGTGCTACAGCCCGGACCCACTTGCTGATGATCGACACGTTCGAAGCTGGGTCATGGATGCCTGTCCCTGTAAGTCTGTGCCACTTTGGGTTTACGACTAGTCATGTCAGCCCGGGCTCTTTATCATATGGATGCTAGCGACACTATCATATACGTGAGCCAAAAGGCGCAAACGGTCCCGGGCAAAGGTAAGGCGACACCCGTGGGAACACCGTGCGTGAGGCCGCAAAGTGATATGAAGTGTTACCGGCTAGATCGATGTGACATCGAGTCGGGGTCCTGACACAAAGTTGCCATCTATGATGATTATTGTGATGACATGTATGCTATGAAGAATAATGATAGCCATGAAACTTGTGTTCTTGATTTTAATTTTCAATTGTATTATGCCTCACATGATAGTTATTTTGTTGAGTTTGCTCCCACTATTATCCATGGCAATAAATTTGCTTATGTAGGGAGTAATAAAATTTCAATGCTTATGCATCATGAAAATAATTCTTTATGTGATAGCTATATTGTTGAATTCATTCATGATGCTACTGAAAATTATTATGAGGGAGGAATATATTCTTGTAGGAATTGCAATGATATCAAGTTTCCTCTCTATGTGTTTCAATTCTTATCTTTTATTTGAGCATCATTGAAATCATCATGCCTAGCTAGGGGCGTTAAACGATAGCGCTTGTTGGGAGGAAACCCAATTTTATTTTTGTTTCTTGCTTTTTGCTCCTGTTTAGTAATAAATAATTCATCTAGCCTCTGTATAAATGTGGTTTTATGTTTTAATTAGTGTTTGTGCCAAGTAGAACCTTTGGGAAGACTTGGGTGAAGTCTTTGCGATCTTGTTGTAAAAAACAGAAACTTTTGTGCTCACGAGATTAGCTGCCGTTTTTACTGGATAGTGCGATTAGGTTGATTATTTTTGAAGATGATTAATAGACAAATTCCTCAGGTCCACCAATTTATTTCAGAATTTGTGGAGTGACAGAAGTATTCGAATGATACAGATTACTATAGACTGTTCTGTTTTTGACCGATTCTATTTCATTGTGTTGTTTGCTTATTTTGATGAATCTATGAGTAGTATCGGAGGGTATGAACCATAGAGAAGTTGGAATACAGTAGATATTACACCAATATGAATTTAGAATGAGTTCACAACAATATCAAGTTTCCTCTCTATGTGTTTTGCTTGAAGCGTCATTTTATTTTCTTTTGTTTTGATTGCTGTTTGAATAGAATACCAAGATCTGAAATTCTTAAATTTTAGAGAGTCTTCACATAGTTGCATAATTATTTAACTACTCATTGATCTTCACTTATATATTTCGGAGTAGTTTGTCGTTTGCTCTAGTGCTTCACTTATATCCTTTAGAGCATGGAGATGGTTTTATTTTATAGAAATAGAAGAACTCTCATGCTTCACTTATATTATTTTGAGAGTCTTTTAGAACAACATGGCAATTTGTTTGGGTTACAAACTTAGTCCTAATATGATGGGCATGCAAGATGGGAATAATAAAAACTTTCATATAAGTGCATTGAATACTATGAGAAGTTTGATACTTCATAATTGTTTTGAGATATGAAGATGGTAATATTAGAGTCGTGCTAGTTGAGTAATTGTGAATTTGAGAAATACTTGTGTTGTGGTTTGCAAGTCCCATAGCATGCACGTATGGTAACCGTTGTGTGAAAATTTTTAAGCATGAGGTGTTTCTTTGATTGCCCTCCTTATGAGTGGCGGTCGGGGATGAGTGATGGTATTTTCCTACCAATCTGTCCCCCTAGGAGCATGTGCATAGTGCTTGGTTTTTGATGACTTGTAGATTTTTGCAATAAGTATGTGAGTTCTTTATGACTAATGTTGAGTCCACGGATTATACGCACTCTCATCCTTCCATCAGTGCTATCCTCTTTGTTACCGTGCATTGCCCTTCTCACCTCGAGAGTTGGTGCAAACTTTGCCGGTGCATCCAAACCCCGTGATATGATACACTCTGACGCATAAACCTCCTTATATCTTCCTCAAAACAGCCACCATACCTACCTATTATGGGATTTCCATAGCCATTCCGAGATATATTGCCATGCAACTTTACACCATTCTGTTCATCATGACACACATCATCATTGTCATATTGCCTTGCATGATCATGTAGTTGACATTGTATTTGTGGCAAGGCCACCATGCATAATTTATCATACATGTTACTCTTGATTCATTGCCCATCCCGGTACACCACTGGAGGCATGAATATAGAGTCATATTTTGTTCTAGTATCGAGTTGTAATCTTTGAGTTGTAAATAAATAGAAGTGTGATGATCATCATTAATAGAGCATTGTCCCGAAAAAAAAGGAAAAAAAAGAAAGGCCAAATAAAAAAGGGAAAGGTCAAATAAAAAAATAACAAAAATAATGGCCAAATAAAGGCAAAAAAAGAAAAATAAAATAAAATAAGAAGGAACAATGCTAATATCCTTTTTCCACACTTGTGCTTCAAAGTAGCGCCAAAATCTTCATGATAGAGAGTCTCTTGTTTTGTCACTTTCATATACTAGTGGGAATTTTTCATTATAGAAATTGGCTTGTATATTCCAACAATGGGCTTCCTCAAATGCCCTAGGTCTTCGTGAGCAAGCAAGTTGGATGCACACCCACTTAGTTTCTTTTGTTGAGCTTTCATACATTTATAGATCTAGTGCATCCGTCGCAAGGCAATCCCTACTCCTCGCATTGACATTAATTGATGGGCATCTCCATAGCCCGTTGATTAGCCGCGTCAATGTGAGACTTTCTCCTTTTTTCTTCTCCACATAATCCCCATCATTATATTCTATTCCACCCATAGTGATATGTCCATGGCTCATGCTCATGTATTGCGTGAAAGTTGAAAAAAGTTTGAGATTACTAAAGTATGAAACAATTGCTTGGATTGTCATCGGGGTTGTGCATGATGAGAGCATTTTTGTGTGACGAAAGTGAAGCATAGCCAAACTATATGATTTTGTAGGGATAAGCTTTCTTTGGCCTTGTTAGTTTGAGAAGACATAATTGCTTAGTTAGTATGCTTGAAGTATTATTATTATTATGTCAATATTAAACTTTTGTCTTGAATCTTATGGATCTGAGTATTCTTGCTAAAATAAATAGGATTACACGGATAAATATATTACGTAGCATTCCACATCAAAAATTCTGTTTTTATCATTTACCTACTCGAGGATGAGCAGGAATTAAGCTTGGGGATGCTTGATGCATCTCCAACTTATCTATAATTTTTGATTTCTTCCATGCTATTATATTATCAACCTTGGATGTTTTATATGCATTTATATCCTATTTTATATGATTTTTGGGACTAACCTATTAACCTAGAGCCGAGTGCCAGTTTCTGTTTTTTCCTTGTTTTTGAGTATTGCAGAAAAGGAAAACCAAGTGGAGTCCAATTGACCTGAAACTTCACGGAGATCTTTTTTGGACCAGAAGAAGCCCATGGAGTATCGAAGCTAGGCCAGAAGTGTCCCGAGGCCACCACGAGGGTGGGGGCGCGCCCTACACCCTGGGTGCGCCCCCTACCCCGTGGCCGCCTCGGGGACCCCCTGACTCGTTCCTGACTCCAACACCTCCTATATAACCCAAAACTTCCAGAAAGAAACCTAGATCAGGAGTTCTGCCGCCGCAAGCCTCTGTAGCCACCGAAAACCAATCTAGACCCATTCCGGCAGCCTGCCGGAGGGGGGAATCCCTCTCTGGTGGCCATCTTCATTATTTCGGCGCTCTCCATGACAAGGAGGGAGCAGTTCACCCTTGGGGCTGAGGGTATGTACCAGTAGCTATGTGTTTGATCTCTCTCTCTCTCTCGTGTTCTCGATTCGGCACAATCTTGATGTATCGCGAGCTTTGCTATTATAGTTGGATCTTATGATGTTTCTCCCCCTCTACT
This sequence comes from Triticum aestivum, assembly GCF_018294505.1. NCBI lineage: Eukaryota > Viridiplantae > Streptophyta > Magnoliopsida > Poales > Poaceae > Triticum > Triticum aestivum. The sequence continues at coordinate 441,258,089 of NC_057803.1, read as the reverse complement.
CTCTTGTAATGGATTGAGTTTTCCATTTGAAGTTATCTTATCGGATTGAGTCTTTAAGGATTTGAGAACACTTGATGTATGTCTCGCATGTGCTTATCTATGGTGACAATGGGATATCACGTGATCCACTTGATGTATGTTTTGGTGATCAACTTGCAAGTTCCGTGACCTCATGAACTTAGCATAGGGGTTGGCACATGTTTTTGTCTTGACTCTCCGGTAGAAACTTTGGGGCACTCTCTGAAGTTCTTTGTGTTGGTTGAATAGATGAATATGAGATCGTGTGATGCATATCGTATAATCATACCCACGGATACTTAAGGTGACATTGGAGTATCAAGGTGACATTATGGTTTTAGTTGATTTGTGTCTTAAGGTGTCACTCTAGTACGAACTCTATGATAGATTGAACAGAAAGAATAGCTTCGTGTTATTTAACTACATACTCTTGAATAGGTTGATCAGAAAGGATAACTTTGAGATGGTTTCATATCCTACAATAATCTTTTCGTTTGTTCTTTGCTATTAGTGACTTTGGAGTGACTCTTTGTTGCATGTTGAGGGATAATTATATGATCCAATTATGTTATTATTGTTGAGAGAACTTACACTAGTTAAAGTATGAACCCTAGGCCTTGTCTCAATGCATTGCAATACCGTTTGTGCTCACTTTTTTCATTAGTTACCTTGCCGTTTTAATATTTTCAGATTACAAAAACCTTTATCTACCATCCATATTGCACTTGTATCACCATCTCTTCGCCGAACTAGTGCACCTATACAATTTACCATTGTATTGGGTGTGTTGGGGACACAAGAGACTCTTTGTTATTTGGTTGCAGGGTTGTTTGAGAGAGACCATCTTCATCCTACGCCTCCCACAGATTGATAAACCTTAGGTCATCCACTTGAGGGAGATTTGCTACTGTTCTACAAACCTCTGCACTTGGAGGCCCAACAACGTCTACAAGAAGAAGGTTGTATAGTAGACATCAAGCTTTTTTCTGGCGCCGTTGCAGGGGAAGTAAGCGCTTGAAGGTATATCTTTAGATCTTTCAATCGAATCTTTTAGTTTCGTGTTGTATCACTAGTTTAGTTTATAAATGAAAACTACAACAAAATGGAATTAAGGAGGCCTCATATGCTTCATATTTTCAATGTCTTTCCTGAAAATAAGGATTCTGATAATTGTGCTCAAGTGCTAGAAGAAGAATGCATTAGAATGTTTGGAACTAAATATTTGAATGATGAGCATGATTGCAATGTTGTTAGTATGAATTCCTTGAATATCCATGATGCTAATGATATGTAAAGCCACAAGCTTGGGCAAGCTATATTTGACGAAGATGATATTTTTTGTAACCTAAGTTTTGATGAGCAAATTTATTATGATGATAGCATGCCTCCTATTTATGATGATTATATTGATGAAAGTGGGTTTGGAAGAGTTTCAACTTTAGGAAGTAATGATCCCACTATTTTGGAGGGTGTTGAATCTTATTGTGATAATTATGAAAGTGGATTTGGAGAGTTCATGACTTTATTTAGTGATGAATCCACTATTTCGAAAGAGGTTCCAAATTTCCAATTGATTTTGTGAACAAAGTTGCTATCTATGATGATTATTGTTATGACATGTATGCTACGAAGAATAATGATAGCCATGAAAGTTGTCTTCTTGATTTTAATATTCAATTTGATTATGCCCCACATGATAGTTATTTTGTTGAGTTTTCTCCCACTATTATCCATGACAATAAATTTGCTTATGTATGGAGTAATAAAATTTCTGTGCTTGTGCATCATGAAAATAATGCTTTATGTGATAGCTATATTGTTGAATTCATTCATGATGCTACTGAAAATTATTATGAGGGAGGAATATATGCTTGTAGGAATTGCAATGATATCAAGTTTCCTCTCTATGTGCTTAAAGTTTTGAAGTTTTGCTTGCTTCACCTTCCTATGCAAATTGATTCTTGTTCCCATAAATTATTTGCTCACAAAATCCCTATGAATAGGAAGTGGGTTAGACTTAAATATGCTAGTCATATTCTTCAGGATGCTCTCTTTATGTTTCAATTCTTATGTTTTATGTGAGCATCATTGAAATCATCATCCCTAGCAAGGGGATCCTGTTTAGTAATAAATAATTCATCTAGCCTCTGTTTAAATGTAGTTTTATGTTTTAATTAGTGTTTGTTCCAAGTAGAACCTTTGGGAAGACTTGGATGAAGTCTTTGAGATCTTGCTGTAAAAAACAGAAACTATTGCGCTCACGATTAGATGCCATTTTTTACTAGAGAGTGAGATTAGGTTGATTATTTTTGTAGATGATTAATAGAAAAATTCCTCAGGTCCACTAATTTTTTAAAGAATTTTTGGAGTGACAGAAGTATTTGAATGATACAGATTACTACAGACTGTTCTATTTTTGACAGATTCTATTTTCATTGTGTTGTTTGCTTATTTTGATGAATCTATGAGTAGTATCGGAGGGCATGAACCATAGAGGAGTTGGAATACAGTAGATATTACAACAATATGAATTTAGAATGAGTTCACAACAGTACCAAAAGTGGTGATTTATTTTCTTATACTAACGGAGCTTACTAGTTTTCTGTTGAGTTTTGTGTTGTGAAGTTTTCAAGTTTTGGGTAAAGATTCGATGGACTATGGAATAAGGAGTGGCAAGAGCCTAAGCTTTGGGATGCCCAAGGCAACCCAAGCTAATATTCAAGGACAACCAATAGCCTAAACTTGGGGTTGCCCCGGATGGCATCCCCTCTTTCGTCTTCATTCATCGGTAACTTTACTTGGAGCTATATTTTTATTCACCACATGATATTTGTTTTGCTTGGAGCATCATTTTATTTTCTTTTGTTTTGCTTGCTGTTTGAATAAAATACCAAGATTTGAAATTCTTAAATGTTAGAGAGTCTTCACATAGTTGCATAATTATTTAACTACTCATTGATCTTCACTTATATCTTTCGGAGTAGTTTGTCGTTTGCTCTAGTGCTTCACTTATATCTTTTAGAGCATAGCGGTGGTTTTATTTTATAAATAGATGAACTCTCATGATTCAATTATATTATTTTGAGAGTATTTTAGAACAGCATGGTAATTTGTTTGGGTTATAAAATTAGTCGTAATATGATGGGCATCCAAGATGGGTATAATAAAAACTTTCATATAAGTGCATTGAATACGATGAGAAGTTTGATACTTGATAATTGTTTTGAGATATGAAGATGGTAATATTAGTGTCGCGCTAGTTGAGTAATTGTGAATTTGAGAAATACTTGTGTTGAGGTTTGCAAGCCCCATAGCATGCACGTATGGTAACCCTTGTGTGACAAATTTGAAGCATGAGGTGTTTCTTTGATTGCCTTCCTTATGAGTGGCGATCGGGGACGAGCGATGGTATTTTCCTACCAATCTATCCCCCTAGGAGCATGCGCGTAGTGCTTGGTTTTTGATGACTTGTAGATTGTTGCAATAAGTATGTGAGTTCTTTATGACTAATGTTGAGTCCATGGATTATACACACTCTCACCATTCCATCATTGCTAGCCTCTTCGGTACCGTGCATTGCCCTTTCTCACCACGAGAGTTGGTGCAAACTTCGCCGGTGCATCCAAACCCTGTGATATTATACGCTCTGTCACACATAAACCTCCTTATATCTTCCTGAAAACAGCCACCATACCTACCTATTATGGCATTTCCATAGCCATTCCGAGATATATTGCCATGCAACTTTCCACCATTCCGTTCATCATGAAACACATCATCATTGTCATATTGCCTTGCATGATCATGTAGTTGACATCGTATTTGTGGCAAGGCCACTATGCATAATTTATCATACATGTCACTCTTGACTCATTGCCCATCCCGGTACACCGCGGAGGCATGCATATAGAGTCATATTTTGTTCTAGTATCGAGTTGTAATCTTTGAGCTGTAAATAAATAGAAGTGTGATGATCATCATTAATAGAGCATTGTCCCGAAAAAAAGGAAAAAAATAAAGGCCAAATAAAAAAGGGAAAGGCCAAATAAAAAAATAAAAAATAAAGGGAAAATAAAAAAGGCAAAAAAAGAAAAATAAAATAAAATAAGAAGGGACAATGCTACTATCGTTTTTCCACACTTGTGCTTCAAAGTAGCGCCAAGATCTTCATGATAGAGAGTCTCTTGTTTTTTCACTTCCATATACTAGTGGGAATTTTTCATTATAGTACTTGGCTTGTATATTCCAACAATGGGCTTCCTCAAATGCCCTAGGTCTTCGTGAGCAAGCAAGTTGGATGCACACCCACTTAGTTTCTTTTGTTGATTTTTCATACATTTATAGCTGTAGTGCATCCGTCGCATGGAAATCCCTACTCCTCGCATTGACATCAATTGATGGGCATCTCCATAGCCCGTTGATTAGCCGCGTCAATGTGAGACTTTCTCCTTTTTCTTCTCCACACAACCCCCATCATTATATTCTATTCCACCCATAGTGCTATGTCCATGGCTCACGCTCATGTATTGCGTGAAAGTTGAAAAAGTTTGAGGTTACTAAAGTATGAAACAATTGCTTGGCTTGTCATCGGGGTAGTGCATGATGAGAGCAATTTTGTGTGACAAAAATAAAGCATAACCAAACTATATGATTTTGTAGGGATAAGATTTCTTTGGCCATGTTATTTTGAGAAGACATAATTACTTAGTTTATATGCTTGAAGTATTATTATTTTTATGTCAATATTAAACTTTTGTCTTGAATCTTATGGATCTGAATATTGTTGCTACAATAAAGAGGATTACATGGATAAATATGTTAGGTAGCATTCCACATCAAAAATTCTGTTTTTATCATTTACCTACTCGAGGACGAGCAGGAATTAAGCTTGGGGATGCTTGATACGTCTCCAACGTATCTATAATTTTTGATTGTTCCATGCTATTATATTATCAACCTTGGATGTTTTATGTAACATCCCAAAATTCTAAATTTTGGAATGTTATAATAAATAGATAGATTTGATTGATTGAGTGCAAGTGACTGAATTCGAAACTTTTGAAAGTTAAATGAGAGGGAATAAAAGGACTTTCCCAAACTTTCATATTTGCTTTCTGATCTCCATGAATTCAAATTCTTTTCAACACAAAACCCTAGAGAGAAGATGACATGACTTCTTCCATTTAAATTAAATGAAAAGGGTTGTTGAAAATATTTGAATTTTATTTGAAAATATTTTCAATTCAGAAACTTTAAGCAACTCAATGATTTTCACGAGAGGAGATAAAATGACTTCTTCAAATTATGAAATATGAGTTGGGAGTTTCAATGAATTAAATTCAAAGTCCTTTTGGAATTAATTTTCAATTTGGATTTATTTGAGTTTTATTCAAATTATTTTTCTCCAAAAATAAAATATATGGAAATTAGGGTAACATGATTCCCTACATTAGAAAATTGGAGAATAATTAATTTGAAATCATTTTGGTATTTTTAAAATGATTTTAGTTGGATTTTAATAGACCAGTAGCACTCTTTGATTTATCTGATTTTGTGTGCATTTTACTTAATGCTAGAAAAATGTTCATGTTGTAGAAAATCTTTTTTGAAAATTTTGATATATTATATGCCTATATAATATTTTATTTTATTTTGTTTTTCTTTCTTTCTTTGTCTGTGGTTGTTTTAAAAAAAAACTTCTCCCCGACTGGGCCGGCCCAGCCGAAGCCAGGCCAAGGCCCAGCTCCGCGCCGCCTCACCCATCGTCCCCGACCGGGACTCCTCCCCGGAGTCCGTTGCGCCGCCGCCTCTCCATGGCCCCTCGCCCAAGTCGCCCTCTCCTTCCCTCCCCTATAAAGCCGCCGCCGCCGCCGCCGCCCGGCTTCTCTCTCCGCCCCGCACCGCTTCTCACCGCCGCCTCAAGCCGCATCGCGCCGCCGCCGCTGCCAACCACCGCCGCCGCAGTCGCGCTTCGCCGCCGCCCGCTGCTGCTGCCCGCGTCGCACTCCACCAGCGCCGCCGCCTCGCGCCGCCGCCGACGCCTGCACCTCGCCGAAGCCCCGCGCCACCACTGCTGTTGCCGCGCCACGCCAGAGATCCGCTGCAACCGCCGCCTCGCCTCGCTCGCCGGAGTTCGTCTCGCCGTAGCCGGTTTTCCTGCAAAAACCGTCAAACCGCCATGGACCGGTAAAACCAAACCCTAGATCGGTTTTCTGGTTTCCTCTAGTTAACCCGTTTTTTTATATATCCAGTTATTTAGCGAACGTCCACTGTTTTGATCTTATAAACGAGCGTTCGTTATTTAGTACTTTCGTTTTCTGGTTATTTTTCGGCCAGGGACCTATCCGTGAAGATTTTATTTACAGATTAGTCCCTAGTTTTCAAACGACCACAACTTTTTACTCGTTTATCCAAATCCAACGAAACCAATGCCCACGTCTTCGTTATGATCTCCTCTATCCAGTAATCCAACTCAAACATGTTTTTGAAAATTTTAAAATTTGAATTAGATCAGATTTGAATTCAAACTTCGTTTGATCATAACTTGAGTTTCGTAGCTCCGTTTGAGTTGATTCTTTTTGCAAATCGAAGCTCTTGACCTAAACATTCTAATAAGGCCAAATTCACATAATTTTGGTACTGTTAGAAATTGTCGCAAGAGTTATTTGCTTGGTTTTGAAGTTTTCCGAATCGTCTTCTTCGTTCTTTCTGATCTTTTGAGTGATTGCTTATGTGTGGTTACTATTGCTTGCTTACGATAGATTGACCGGAGTGTGACGAGTAGATCTATCAAGAGTTTTGAGTGCGAATCATCTTCATCAACATTGCAGGCAAGTTCACACTTTGATCATACCTTTTCTACAACCCAGTTTTATTGCATTAGATCAATCCTCACACATTGCATGATTAGGATCTAATTAAATTGTGGGATGGGAAGTAGATGAGGTAGTACCTATTACCTATTTATTATCAATCCTTTGGGAGTTACTTCTACGTTTGCTTATTATGCCATGCTATGCTAGTAGACGTGGATTGGGTGAGTGATATCCATGACAGATGTGAGATTGATAATTAATGGTTTATCTAAGGTGGCAACCTAACACACATCTCGGTGGATTGAGGCACCTGATGTCTATCAGGACTTGCCTGTTTTATTTTGGACCGCCACCCAGGCTCAAAGGGATCATAAGATCATTCATGCTAGAAACTTCCGTGTGCAGCCACATGCTACTATGGGCTCTGGCATAGTTGACTAAGTTGTGCGAACTCTTACGGGGTGGACTAGCAGATGTAGGGGTTGTAGGTGGTACGGTCTACCCCACATGTAAGGTGCTAGCGCTTCTGAAAGACTATGTCTCGGTCATCCGTTTCTCAAACACCATGTAGTGCGAGAAAACCAACGGAGGCGATCGAGTCATGTGGGGAAAAGTGCGCAAACCTCTGCAGAGTGTATAAACTAATCATGATTAGCCGTGTCCCCGGTTATGGACATCTTGAGTATCTAGTTCTTGGATTATCCAGTTGATCTCATCACGTTACTTTAAATGAATATTGTTGGGTTTAATGATGTTACTTAATTGGGATTGAGAATGCTGTCAACCATTCTCAATGTTCAACAACCACCATGATAGCTAAATAAATATTTATTCCTTTGTAGTAGGGAAAATTGGCTTTACGCAAAAACCTTATAACCATAGAGCTTTTCCACCAGCCAAATATGCATGTAGTGATAGCCATTGTTCATCATTCTCTATGGTGTGAATTTGCCAGTACATTCAATGTACTGACCCGTTTCGGGCTGCAACGTCTCATGTTGCAGGTTTCTTACGACGAGTAAGTGATACGTTAGGGTTACGATTTCTACACTCAACTTTGCCGTTTGTATTGATGGGAATCCACAACCTTGTTGCTTCCGCTATTTTGGATTTGAGGTAATAGTATTTACGTTACTTTTACATGTGATTTACCTCTGTTATAAATCCTCGAGTACTGTGTGTGTCAGCATACCGATCCAGGGATGACACTTAAGCACAGAGACTTGACCCATTCGGGTCGGGTCGCTACATTTTATATGCATTTATATGCTATCTTATATGATTTTTGGGACTAACCTATTAACCTAGAGCCCAGTGCCAGATTTTGTTTTTTCCTTGTTTTTGAGTATTGTAGAAAAGGAAAACCAATTGTAGTCTAGTTGACCTGAAACTTCACGGAGATCATTTTTGGACCAGAAGAAGCCCACGGAGTACTGGAGCTGGGCTAGAAGAGTCCCGAGGCAGCCACGGGGTAAGGGGGCGCACCCAGGTATCTATAATTTTTGATTGTTCCATTATATTATATTATCAACCTTGGATGTTTTATATGCATTTATATGCTATTTTATATGATTTTTGGGACTAACCTATTAACCTAGAGCCCAGTGCCAGTTTCTGTTTTTTCCTTGTTTTTGAGTATTGCAGAAAAGGAAAACCAAATGGAGTTCAGTTGACCTGAAACTTCATGTAGATCATTTTTGGACCAGAAGAAGCCCACGGAGTACCGGAGCTGGGCTAGAAGAGTCCCGAGGCCACCACGAGGGTTGGGGCGCGCCCTACCCCCTGGGTGCGCCCCCTTACCCCGTGGCCGCCCCGGGGACCCCCCTGACTTGTTCCCGACTCCAACACCTCCTATATAAGACAAAACTTCCAGAAAGAAACCTAGATCGGGAGTTCCACCGCCACAAGCCTCTGTAGGCACCAAAAACCAATCTAGACCCGTTTTGGCACCCGGTCGGAGGGGGGAATCCCTCTCCGGTGGCCATCTTCATCATCTCGGCGCTCTCCACGACGAGGAGGGAGTAGTTCACCCTCGGGGCTGAGGGTATGTACTAGTAGCTATGTGTTTGATCTCTCTCTCTCTCTCTCTCTCTCGTGTTCTTGATTCAACACGATCTTGATGTATCGCGAGCTTTGCTATTATAGTTGGATCTTATGATGTTTCTCCCCCTCTACTCTCTTGTAATGGATTGAGTTTTCCCTTTGAAGTGATCTTGTCGGATTGTGTCTTTAAGATTTGAGAACACTTGATGTATGTTTTGCATGTGCTTATCTATGGTGACAATGGGATATCACGTGATCCACTTGATGTATGTTTTGGTGATAAACTTGCAAGTTCCGTGACCTTGTGAACTTATGCATAGGGGTTGGCACACATTTTCGTCTTGACTCTCCAGTAGAAACTTTGGGGCACTCTTTGAAGTTCTTTGTGTTGGTTGAATAGATGAATATGCGATTGTGTGATGCATATCGTATAATCACACCCATGGATACTTGAGGTGACATTGGAGTATCTAGGTGACATTAGGGTTCTTGTTGATTTGTGTCTTAAGTTGTTATTCTAGTACGAACTCTATGATAGATTGAACGGAAAGAATAGCTTCGTGTTATTTTACTACAAACTCTTGAATAGATTGATCAGAAAGGATAACTTTGAGGTTGTTTCGTACCCTACAATAATCTTCTCGTTTGTTCTTCGCTATTAGTGACTTTGGAGTGACTCTTTGTTGCATGTTGAGGGATAATTATATGATCCAATTATGTTATTATTGTTGAGAGAACTTACACTAGTGAAACTATGAACCCTAGGCCTTGTTTCAACGCATTGCAATACCGTTTGTGCTCACTTTTCTCATTAGTTACCTCGCTGTTTTTATATTTTCAGATTACAAAAACCTTTATCTACCATCCATATTGCACGTGTATCACCATCTCTTCGCCGAACTAGTGCATCTATACAATTTACCATTGTATTGGGTGTGTTTACGACACAAGAGACTCTTTGTTATTTGGTTGCAGGGTTGTTTGAGAGAGACCATCTTCATCCTATGCCTCCCACGGATTGATAAACGTTAGGTCATCCACTTGAGGGAAATTTACTACTATCCTGCAAACCTCTGCACTTGGAGGCCCAACAACGTCTACAAGAAGAAGGTTGCGTAGTAGACATCAAGCTTTTTTCTAGGCCGTGGCCGGGGAAGTTAGCCCTTGAAGGTATATCTTTAGATCTTGCAATCGAATCTTTTAATTTCTTGTTTTATCAATAGTTTAGTTCATAAAAGAAAACAAAAAAATGGAATTAAGGATGCCTCATATGCTTCATCTTTTCAATGTCTTTCGTGAAAATAAGGATTCCGATAATTGTGCTCAACTGCTAGAAGAAGAATGCATTGGAATGTTTGGCACTAAATATTTGAATGATGAGCATGATTGCAATGTTGTTAGTATGAATTCCTTGAATATCCATGATGCTAATGATATGCAAAGCCACAAGCTTGGGGAAGCTATGTTTGACAAAGATAATATTTTTTGTCCCCCAAGTTTTGATCAGAAAATTTATTATGATGATAGCATGCCTCCTATTTATGATGATTATATTGATGAAAGTGGGTTTGGAAGAGTCACTACTGGAATCAGCTACTTTGCCATCTGCCAGTTCTTTGCCGTCCGCTAGCGGACGGCAAAGAAGCTCTTTGCCATCAGCTTCCAAAAAGCGGACGGCAAAGAACTCGCTGATGGCAAACACCAAGTTTGCCATCAGCCAGTTCTTTGCCGTCTGCTAGCGGACGGCAAAGATTCTTTGCCGTCGGCTAGCGGACGACAAAGAGGGAGGGGCCCCACTGACGAGCTGCAAAAAAACCTAATGGGCCCCCTCTTTGCCGTCCGCTAGTGGACGGCAAAGAGCAAGAAGGCGGACGGCAAAGGGTGGCGGACGGCAAAGAGGGAGGGCCCCATGTAACGTTAACGGGGCCGTGCCCCACACCCCTCTCTCTCTTTCTCTCCCACCTCACGCCAGCCCCGTCGCACCACCCCGCCGCCGCCGCCCCAGCGCCCCCCGCCCCATCGCCCCACCACCCCGCCGCCGCCCTGGCGCCCCCCCGCCCCGCCGCCCCCGCCGCCCTGCCGTCTGCGCGCCGCCACGCCCCGGCACCTCCGCGCCCCGCCGCCCCGGCCGGGCCCGGCGCCGCTGCCCCAGGCCGCCCTGCCCCCCTCCTCCGCCGCCCCAGGCCGCGCCGCCCCGCTCCTCCGGCGCCCCAGGACGCACCGCCCCCCTCCTCCACCCTGCAGGTGAGTCTCTTCTTCCTTTTTTTTCCTTTTTTCTGTTTTTTTAGTTTTAGGTTTATGTTTAGTTTAGATTTAGTTTTAGTTTTAGGTTTATAGGTTTAGTTTTAGTTTAGTTTTAGGTTTAGATTTTGTTTTTTTCTTTTTCTGTTTTTTTAGTTTTAGGTTTAGGTTTAGTTTAGTTTTAGGAAAGAAGAAAAAGAGAAAAAGAGGAGATCAGGAGAAGAAGAAGAGGAGGAGGAGGAGAAGAAAAAAGAAGAAGAGGAAGAAGAAGAAGAAAAAAGAGGAGAGGAGGAGAAGAAGAAGAGGAAAAAGGAAAGGAGGAAGAAGAAGAAGAAGAAGAAGGAAAAAAGGAAGAAAAGGAAAAAGAGGAAGAAGAAGAAATGAAAAAAAAACCGACCCGACACGGTACCCGGCACCCCGACACGACACCCCGACCCCGAGACCCCGACCCCGACCCCGAGACCCCGACCCCGACACCCCGACCTCGACCCCGACCCCGACCCCGACCCCGACACCCCGACCCCGACACCCCGACCCCCCAAGCCTGACCCGACACCCCAACCCCGACCCGACACCCCGACCCCGACCCGACACGGTACCCAGACCCCGACCCGGCACCCCGACACGACACCCCCGACCCCGACCCGACCCCGACCCACCCGACACCCCGACCCCGACCCGACCCCGCCCCGACCCGACACCCCGGCCCCGACACCCCGACCCCCAAACCTGACCCGACACCCCGACCCCGACCCCGACACCCCGACCCCCCGAGCCTGACCAGACACCCCGACCCTGAGCCTGACCCGACACCCTGACCCCGACACCGACACGGCACTACCCCGACATCAACACGACACCCCAACCCCCCGACCCCGAAACAGCACCCCGACCCCGACACGGCACCCCGATACCGACAGGACACCCCGACCACCGACACCTCCCGAAAAGGTGTTCTTTGGCCTTCCAGAGGCCGACGGGGTCATATATTTGTGAATTATTAGTTAGGTCATATATTTTTCGATTTTGTTATGAAAAACATCATATATAATTGTGTTGATCGTGTAGTTTTAAATGTGCAGTTGTTTCATCACTGCGAGGTTTGGTGTTCGACGACCTCGCCGTGCGTTTGACGAGCTCTGCCCCTTCGTTCATGGGTGAGCACAAATGACAAGTCCTCCTCCCCCATTAATTATTTGATCTATTCCGATGAAACTTGATAGCTAGCTATATATGTGTCTTGAATCATCAGTATGCGTAACCAATATGTGTCTCCCGTTCGAAAGCGTCATAGTTATAAATATGCATGCATTTGCATATTTATAACCTTGATTCTTTCGAATTGTCCAACGCTATCCATGGACAGCCCGAGTATGTGTAGATTGGGTTCGTTTTCCCATATGCTTTGCTCCAGATCCGACGCATATATTTCGTCAGTGCCTCCCCTGTTGTTCTCCGGGTACACATCCTCTCTGTTTATTGCAGAGACGTGTATCAGGAGAACAGCGGGGAGGTGCTGCCGAAATTTTGCGTCGGATCCGGAGCATAGCATGGGAAAATGAACCCAATCTACACATACACGGGTGGGATTAGGACCTATCATTACCTATTAGAGTGTAGGTTGCATGGACGTAATAAAATTGACAAAGTAGATCAACTGATGAATATATACATGGTGAATTACATATATAATTGTTGTGTGTCCAGTAGCTCTGAAAGTCAAGATGAGTGACCGTGCTTGGATGTATACCGGTCACACTGGTCAGAACAAATGGAGCGCTGAATGGTTCACAAAAACTAAGGGGTTTGTGCAAGCCGCATTTGCAAATGGCCAAAAGAAAACCTGGTGCCCCTGTTTCCGGTGCGGCAATTGGGAAAAGAAGACAGAGGCTGAAATGGGCAAACACCTGCAGAAGAGTGGTTTTACGCCCGATTATACGGTGTGGACATTTCATGGTGAGTCTGCCCAACGTGACCGAGCTGAGGTGGATCGTCGTCGCACCGACGAGCATGGTACCGGGATGGAAAACATGGTGCAAGGCTATGATGATGCTCGGGATTCGGACGAGGAGATGGAGGAATCTGCAAAGGCCTTCAATGAAATGTTGGAGTCTTCGAAACGTCCGCTCCACGAGCACACTGAGCTTTGTCAGTTGGATGCCATCTCACAAGTAATGGCTCTGAAGGCTCAGTTCAACTTGGGCAGAGAATGCTATGACGCAATTATGACAGTATTTGGACGCTTTCTACCCAAAGGCCATGTAATGCCTGCAAACCTGTACCAGTCGGACAAAATCCTCCGTGCACTGAAGATGCCCTATGAGAAGATACATGCCTGTGAGAAAGGATGTGCCTTATTTAGGCTTGACTATGCGGACTTGAACTATTGTCCCATTTGCAAGTCTTCCAGGTATATTGTGGTAGACAACGGTATGGGTGAGAAGACACAGACCAAAATCCCCGTTAGTGTTCTTCGGTATATGCCAATCGTACCAAGACTTCAACGTCTTTTCATGGTCGAAGAGACGGCCAGACAGATGACATGGCACAAAACAGGCAAAAGAACCGAACTAGATGCAGATGGGAATCTGATGATGGTACACACATCGGATGGTGTTGCGTGGAAAAAGTTTGATGAATTACATGCTGACAAAGCGGCAGATCCGAGGCATCCTCGAGTCGGCATCAGCACGGATGGGTTCAGTGTGTTTGGTATGACGGCAGCCCAATACAGTTGTTGGCCCGTATTTGTCTTTCCACTCAATCTCCCCCCCGGACAGATTATGCAAAGAAAGAACATTTTCCTGACGTTGATAATTCCAGGACCCAACTATCCGGGCAAAAATATGAATGTGTACATGCAGCCGCTTAAGGACGAATTGCAAGAAGCCTGGGATAATGGGTTCAAGACATACGACGCCTTTAGCAAACGGAACTTCATAATGCGTGTCTGGTACATGTACTCGACGCATGACTTGCCGGCGTATGCGCTATTCGTTGGCTGGTGTGTGCATGGAAGGTTCCCGTGCCCCACATGCAAGGGAGCTCTTGAGTTTCGTTGGCTTCAGGCCGGTCGCAAGTTTTCTTGCTTCGACATGCATAGACAGTTCCTGGATCCTCGCCATAAGTTCAGGAAAGACAAGAAGAACTTCATCAGGGGTAGAGTTGTCAAAAACTCTGCACCACCTGCATTGACAGGCCAACAGACCCTGGATCAGTTAAACACTCTCGAGCCAGATCCACAACGTCCAGGGTACTTCAAGGGGTATAATACTAAGCACGCGTGGACTCACAAAACATGCTTATGGGATCTGCCTTACTTCAAAGACCTCCTTTGCCCACACAACATCGACGTGATGCACACTGAGAAGAATATCGCCGAGGCACTTTTTGGTACATTGTTCGGCATAGATGGGAAGTCAAAGGATAATACTAAGGCTAGAGTCGATCTGGAGGCGCTATGTGATAGGCCGTTACAAAACATGAAAGAACCGAAAGGAAAGCAGAACTGGACGAAGCCAAAGGCATGGTTCAATCTTGGAAGGCCAGCTATGAGGGAAATTCTCTTGTGGGTGCAACAGCAGTTGATGTTCCCCGATGGGTATGCAGCGAATCTAAAGAGGGGAGCGAATCTTGATAAACTGAAGATATTTGGTCTCAAGAGTCATGATTGGCACATATGGATTGAGCGGGTAATGCCGGTGATGTTGCGTGGCTTCATCCCTGAGGATGAATGGCTAGTACTGGCAGAACTCAGCTATTTCTTCCGTGTTCTTTGTGCGAAAGAACTATCGCCTGGCGTGCTAGAAGAAATGGAAGAGTTGGCGCCGGAGTTGATCTGCAAGTTAGAGAAGATCTTTCCACCGGGCTTCTTTAATCCAATGCAGCATTTGATTTTGCATCTCCCGACCGAGGCAAGATTGGGGGGGCCCGTGCAAAATCGTTGGTGCTACCCAACTGAGAGGATGCAGAAGACGCTTCGAGAAAAATGTAAAAATAAACGTAGAATTGAAGCATCGATGGCTGAGGCATTCATCACAGAGGAGGCGGCAAACTTCGTAACAGCGCACTACGAAGCCAAAAATCGTCATTTGCATAATCCGAAGCCTCGGTACAATGCTGACGAGCCTAAAAAGGGTGGATCCAACCTCAGCCTATTCAAAGGGAATCTCGCACCAGCTAGTGTTTCACATCCAGTATCTTTGGATAACGAAGAATGGCGGACCATTTCGTTGTATATCTTCAACAACCTGATAGAAGTGCGGCCGTACATCGAGTAAGTTCTCGGTACATTGTTTCGCAACTTCTATTTCCTTTGAACTACTCTTATTCCTGGATATGTCATACAGTCGATACGTCGCCATATTCTCGTATGGAGCGGAGATCCAAAAGGATTCCGTCGAAGAGTATGAGCTTCTCGCAAAGCAAGGAGGTGGCTATCCCGGTTTCATCTCTTGGTTCAAACAAACGGTAATTTCTATTAGACAATTTCATTTCATTCGCTAATTTGTGCATAATGCAACAATCCTTTCATATTAAACTTGTAGGCTAATTCAGAGTCTATGGACGCCGAATTGAGACAAGTCGCTAATGGTTTTGACTATAAGGTCCGTTCATTTGACAAGTACGACATCAACGGGTATCGCTTTCGTACCTATGGCAAAGAGCTATCTATGGCCGACCGAAAGTCAACAAATTGTTGTGTATCTGCTATCGGCGAAGGAGGTACCGAGTATTATGGGAGAGTTGAAGCAATTTATGAACTTCTGTTCTATGGTGAAAACCCACCGAATGTCGTAGTCTTCAAATGTTATTGGTTTCAGCCGAAGGAGACTAGAAGGACTCATGAACATGTAGGGCTAGTTGAAATCAACCAAAGCACTCATTTAGATGTTCCTGATGTCTATATTATGGCTCAACAGGCGACCCAAGTATTCTATCTACCGTGGGCCTGCCAAACTAATCCAAATCTGAAAGGTTGGGATGTCGTTTATGAAGTGCCGCCACGTGCTAGACTTTCTCCCCCAAAGGAAGAGGATTATGAACCTCACATTAACCCAGACACATATGAAGGAGAATTCTTCCAAGAGACACGTCTTTCCAAAAAGCGTTTCAAGAACCGCTATACTTCACCCCAAAACATTGAAGTAGACAGCGACAATGAATCCGACATCACCCCAGAGGAGGAACAAGAAGAGCCGGAACAAGAAGAGGTTACTGCTGAGGATGACCTGTCAATGCTTGACCGATTATGTCAAGGTGGCCTTGCACATGTTGATGCCAATGAACCCTATGAGCCCGTCATTGATTATAGTGATGATGATGATTATGCATTTATTGATGATACTGATCGAGATTATTAGTAGTGTCAGGTATTACATTTTTTTATGTTGTACTTGATGATGATACACTTAAGTGATACACATATTATTATTCATGTCGGTCTTTTTTTATGTTGTACTAATTTCGTTTACTGTTTGTCATGGCAGGTGTTGAAAGATGGTGGGCGCTGGTCGGGAGCATGGTCTGAGGTCTTCCATTCCAGACGCACCTCTCCGCCGAGCGTTGCTGGACAGTATGGCCACACCGCCGGGCCCTTCTTCGTCGACCGCGCTGCCCAGCAGGGGACGAGGTAGGAAGAGAGGAGGTGGGGCACGTGGTCGTGGGAGAGGAGGTAGGGTGACTGCTACGGCGCCTTCCTCGCCGCCACCCCCAACTGTTTCACCCGAGCACATGACTGCTAGGGTGGACTCATCCGAGGAGGAGGCTACACGGACTCCGGTCCACGGGTCTTGGGCCCACGAGCCTCGGGTCGACTGGCCTTCGGCCCATGAGAGTTTGGCCCACGTGACCCCGGAGGAGCACACGTCCGGATGGGGTACCTGGCCGGATCAGCCCGAGGAGCCGAGTGGCCATGCTGATGATGGCGGGGAGCCGACTGATCTTGAGGAGGAGGGGGGCACCGTCTACCAGCATGGTGCTACACGGCTCTCGTCCGTGCCGGTGACCCGCGAGCAGAGGTGGTTGATTTTCCCTGATGGGGAGAGGTACGTAAGTGCATTTAATATTTTTGTACCTTGTGCATTCACGTTTTTTCAAATAACTAATGCGTTGGCCTTGTCATGCTGCAGGGGTTGGGACCACCATCATAGTGTCTGCCGGCCCAACTCCGTCCTTGGAGTTCTTTGCCGGCAAAACTTCCCGGGGTTTGTCATGTTGCCTGGTGAGGGTCGGCTTCCAAAGCTTGGATTGAACTGGGAGCACTACGTGGCAGCCCCGGCCCCGCCGGATGAGATTATCGACGGTGTCGTGTGTGACACGAGGGTAGACATGGTGATCAGAAAGTTCTGGGTAATTTCTCCTTTACACATTTAAAAATCTTTAACTAGCTAGTTATTAATTGTACTAATCAATATTGTCTCATTTGATTGCAGACATTCTACAGGTGTGAGGAGGGATACGAGGAGGACGCGGCACATGTTATCGAGAACGTCTGCAAGCGCCTACTCCAGAACTTACGGCACAAGGCTCGGGTGCAGGCTGTTCGAGACTACTACGCCTTGCGTGGTATCAAGAAGACCAAGCCGGCGTGCCGCAATAAGTTCCTGAGTAAGGAGCAGTACATGAAGGTAATTCTTAAGGCCTTCTCTACTTAAGTTCCTTCATTTAGTAATTCTTAGCCGTAGCGCTCAAGTTTCTATTTGCTAACTTAGGCACCTCCGAGATGGTGTGCGGATCGGATGGATTGTTGGGAGGTGTTGGTCGATGAGTGGTGCTCAAAACAATGGCTAGCGCTCCACAACTAGGCCAAGGACAAACGTGCCCAAATGGAAGGTGTGCCACACCATCAAGGCAGCTCCAACTTATATCAGTTCGGGCGCAACTGGGTATGTGGTTTGCTTCATGATTCATGCAATTCATTCATCACGCTAGCTTGAGCCCTTTAATTACTAATTTTCATTGTTTCTCTCTTTCAGGCATGCTACAATAAGGCGGATAAGGTGCCTGAGGTGTACGACCTGTATGCCATGGCCCACACTGCCTCTTTCAAGAAAGTCAAGGCTTTCTCTCAGTCTGACCTCGATGATGCAAACAACTTCACCAACATCTCCTCCCACAACAAGCTCGTGAGATATAGAGATGAGGGGAAGGCGAGGAAAGGGGAGGACTTTAACCCGAGCCAGGGTCCCATTGATCCAGAGCTATTGATGATATCTGGTGGCGGGAGGTCCCATGGCTCCATCGCCATTGGAGATGGACTTATCCGTTGTCCTAGCACTCTCCCGGAGATCAAGGCGCGCCAGTCGAGCTCCGCTCCTGAGATAAGGCCTCGTGAACGGCCAGTGCAACTCGCCATCAAGGTTAGTGATACGTACTCAGTTATCTTTCTCCATTACATTGTGTGCGCTTCCATCAATGATTACAAATGGTCATGTGAGTGGTGTTGCAGGCTGCTATACAGAGTGAGAGAGATAGAACGGAGAAACTCCTGGCGGAGGCGGCGGAGAGGCAGCGAGAGTTGGAGGAGAGGACGACAAATATGATGGAGGAGGAGAGGGCACGGAATGACATGCAGGCAAGGGCCATGTACGAGCTCCTTGTGGTAAGTTTCTTCTGCAGATTAGCCAAAACATTCATGTAGTGTTTGTCTCATTACTAACTAGTATGACTGAGTCGTCAAAACCAAATGTGCAGTCTGTGTGCGAGAAGACAGGTCAGACCGCTCCGCCGATGCCAGTGATTGCTCCTGGGACCACGGTGAGTTTTATTTGAATGGACATTACTTGCTAGTCTTAACATTTGAGTGTCATCATGCTAACAAGACATTGGAAATGATCTTTGGTGCAGCGTAACTCCAGACAAGCATCGCACGATCCTTCTCCAGCTACCGACACGAGCCACCCCGCTCCTACACCTCCTGGATCTTGGTAAGTTTATCTAGTGTTTTGCTTAACACATGCATAAAGACCTAGACTTAGCTTTATTTCCTCCAATGCTTACCATAATGACCTAGACTTAGCTTCTTCTCCTCCAAAATGACTTAATAAGCTTACTGACCTCCAAAACCATCCATTTTACCTAAGTTAGCTCTAAAACGATCTGTACTTAGCTTACTTATGTCAAAAATTGCATAATTAGCTTAGTTAGCTCATAGACGATCCATTTTACCTAAGTTAGCTCTAAAATGACCCATTTTACCTAGGTTAGCTTATAAATGATCCAGTTCATCCAAGTTAGCTAAAAAATGACACATTTTACCTAGATTAGCTCCTAAATGATCCATTTTACCTACGTTAGCTTTAAAATGACCCATTTCACCTAGGTTAACTCCAAAATGACCCATCTTACCTAGGTTATCTCATAAACGATCCATTTCAACTAATTTAGCTCATAAACGATCCATTTCACCAAGTTAGCTAAAAACGATCCATTTCACCTAAATCAGCTCTTAAATGATCCATTTCACCTAAGTTAGCTCAAAAAGATCCATTTCAACTAAATTAGCTCATAAATGATCCATTTCACCTAAGTTAGCTCAAAAATGATCCATTTCCTCTTAGTTACTTCAAAAACGATCCATTTGACCTTAGTTAGCTCATAAACGACCCATTTCAACTAAGTTAGCTCATAAATGATCCATTTCACCTTAGCTAGCTCATAAACGACCCATTTCAAGTTAGTTAGCTCATATATGATCCATTTCACATAAGTTAGCTCATAAATGACATACTCTTCTTGTTCTAGTCTTCTTCTTGTTCTACTCTTCTTGTTCTAGTCTTCTTCTTGTTCTACTCTTCTTCTTGTTCTACTCTTCTTGTTCTAACTTTCTTATTTTTCATTTTGCAGATTTCATTCACTTGACGAAAGCTTGCATAGATGGAGTGCTCCTTATCCCTTTCTCTGTTTCTTTTGTATCGTTGAACTATGCATGTATCGTTGGATGAAACTATTGTAATATATATGGTTGGATGCCTCTATGTTGAACTTGTTATGTATGATGGAACTATGCATGTAATATATATGGTTGGATGATGAAGTTATGTGTTGGATATCTTATATGTTTGCTCTGTAACGGCCTTTTGAAATATATCTATATATGTCATATATATTTGTGATGAAAATTGTTGGATTTAATAAAAAACAGATAAAAGAGCCAATATGCAGGATCTTTGCTGTCTGCCACCGACGGCAACGGGCTCTTTGTCGTCTGCCGCGGATGGCAAAGAAGACACGTGGCATCTAGCTGTGCTTCCTGGGAGCTGACCCATTTGGTCAGTTTGCCTACAGTGGCAGACGGCAAAGACTTTGCCATCAGTGGCGGACGGCAAAGAACCTGCACTTTGCCATCAGTGGCAGACGGCAAAGAACCTGCCATGTAGTGACGTGTAGATGACATCATACAGCGGACGACAAAGACACTAGAAATTTTGCCGTCAGCGGCGTACGGCAAAGGCCTGCCGTTAGCCACTTAATGGACTGACAGCGCAATTATTGCCGCCCGCTCTCTTTGCCGTCCGCCGCAGACGGCAAAGGGCCTTTGCCTTTAGCCGCCAGGAAGCAGACGGCAAAGTAGCTGTTTACCGTAGCCTACTTTGCCGGAGCCTTTTGCCATCCGCGGCTGACGGCAAAGGCCTTTGCCGTCCGCCGTTCATGCCTTTGCCGTTTGCCGTGGCAGACGACAAAGTAGCTGATTCCTGTAGTGAGTGTTAACTTTAGGAAGTAATGATCCCACTATTTTGGAGGGTTTTGAATCTTATTGTGATAATTTTGAATGTGGATTTGGAGAGGTCATGACTTTATTTAGTGATGAATCCACTATTTCGAAAGAGGTTCCAATTGATTTTGTGAACAAAGTTGTTATCTATGATGATTATTGTGATGACATGTATGCTATGAAGAATAATGATAGCCATGAAAGTTGTCTTCTTGATTTTAATTTTCAATTTGATATGCCCCACATGATAGTTATTTTGTTGAGTTTGCTCCCACTATTATCCACGACAATAAATTTGCTTATGTATGGAGTAATAAAATTTCTATGCTTATGCATCATGAAAATAATGCCTTATGTGGTAGCTATATTATTGAATTCATTCATGATGCTACTTAAAATTATTATGAGGGAGGAATATATGCTTGTAGGAATTGCAATGATATCAAGTTTCCTCTCTATGTGCTTAAAGTTTTGAACTTTTGCTTGCTTCACCTTCCTATGCAAGTTGATTCTTGTTCCCATAAATTGTTTGCTCACAAAATCCCTATGAATAGGAAGTGGGTTAGACTTAAATATGCTAGTCATATTCTTCATGATGCTCTCTTTATGTTTCAATTCTTATGTTTTATGTGAGCATCATTGAAATCATCAACCCTAGCTAGGGGCGTTAAACGATAGCGCTTGTTGGGAGGCAACCCAATTTTATTTTTGTTCCTTGATTTTTGCTCCTGTTTAGTAATAAAAAAACTCATCTAGCCTTTGTTTAAATGTAGTTTTATGTTTTAATTAGTGTTTGTTCCAAGTAGAACCTTTGGGAAGACTTGGATGAAGTCTTTGCGATCTTGCTGTAAAAAACAGAAACTTTTGCGCTCATGATTAGATGCCATTTTTTACTGGAGAGTGAGATTAGGTTGATTATTTTTGCAGACGATTAATAGACAAATTCCTCAGGTCCACTAATTTTTTAACAATTTTTGGAGTGACAAGAGTATTCGGATGATACATATTACTATAGACTATTGTATTTTTGACATATTCTGTTTTCATTGTGTTGTTTGCTTATTTTGATGAATATATGAGTAGTATCGGAGGGTATGAAGCATAGAGAAGTTGGAATAAAGTAGATATTACAACAATATGAATTTATAATGAGTTCACAACAGTACCAAAAGTGGTGATTTATTTTCTTATACTAACGGAGCTTACTAGTTTTCTGTTGAGTTTTGTGTTGTGAAGTTTTCAAGTTTTGGGTAAAGATTCGATGGACTATGGAATAAGGAGTGGCAAGATCCTAAGCTTGGGGATACCCAAGGCACCCCAAGGTAATATTCAAGGACAACCAATAGCCTAAGCTTGAGGATGCCCTGGATGGCATCCCCTCTTTCGTCTTCATTCATCGGTAACTTTACTTGGAGCTATATTTTTATTCACCACATGATATGTGTTTTGCTTGGAGCATGATTTTATTTTCTTTTGTTTTGCTTGCTGTTTGAATAAAATACCAAGATTTGAAATTCTTAAATGTTAGAGAGTCTTCACATAGTTGCATAATTATTTAACTACTCATTGATCTTCACTTATATCTTTCGGAGTAGTTTGTCGTTTGCTCTAGTGCTTCACTTATATCTTTTAGAGCATAGCGGTGGTTTTATTTTATAAATAGATGAACTCTCATGATTCAATTATATTATTTTGAGAGTATTTTAGAACAGCATGGTAATTTTTTTGGGTTATAAAATTAGTCCTAATATGATGGGCATCCAAGATGGGTATAATGAAAACTTTCATATAAGTGCATTGAATACTATGAGAAGTTTGATACTTGATAATTGTTTTGAGATATGAAGATGGTAATATTAGTGTCGCGCTAGTTGAGTAATTGTGAATTTGAGAAATAATTGTGTTGAGGTTTGCAAGCCTCGTAGCATGCACGTATGGTAACCCTTGTGTGACAAATTTGAAGTATGAGGTGTTTCTTTGATTGCCTTCCTTATGAGTGGCGGTCGGGGACGAGCGATGGTATTTTCCTACCAATCTATCCCCCTAGGAGCATGCGCGTAGTGCTTGGTTTTTGATGACTTGTAGATTGTTGCAATAAGTATGTGAGTTCTTTATGACTAATGTTGAGTCCATGGATTATACGCACTCTCACCCTTCCATCATTGCTAGCCTCTTCGGTACCGTGCATTGCCCTTTCTCACCACGAGAGTTGGTGCAAACTTCGCCAGTGCATCCAAACCCCGTGATATTATACACTCTGTCACACATAAACCTCCATATATCTTCCTAAAAACAGCCACCATACCTACCTATTATGGCATTTCCATAGCCATTTCGAGATATATTGCCATGCAACTTTCCACCATTCCGTTCATCATGACACACATCATCATTGTCATATTGCCTTGCATGATCATGTAGTTGACATCGTATTTGGGGCAAGGCCACCATACATAATTTATCATACATGTCACTCTTGATTAATTGCCCATCCCGGTACACCGCGGAGGCATGCATATAGAGTCATATTTTGTTCTAGTATCGAGTTGTAATCTTTGAGCTGTAAATAAATAGAAGTGTGATGATCATCATTAATAGAGCGTTGTCCCGAAAAAAAGGAAAACAAATAAAGGCCAAATAAAAAGGGAAAGGCCAAATAAAAATAAATAAATAAAGGGCAAATAAAAAAGACAAAAAAGAAAAACAAAATAAAATAAGAAGGGACAATGCTACTATCGTTTTTCCACACTTGTGCTTCAAAGTAGCGCCAAGATCTTCATGATAAAGAGTCTCTTGTTTTGTCACTTCCATATACTAGTGGGAATTTTTCATTATAGTACTTGTCTTGTATATTCCAACAATGGGCTTCCTCAAATGCCCTAGGTCTTCGTGAGCAAGCAAGTTGGATGCACACCCACTTAGTTTCTTTTGTTGATTTTTCATACATTTATAGATCTAGTGCATCCGTCGCATGGAAATCCCTACTCCTCACATTGACATCAATTGATGGGCATCTCCATAGCCCGTTGATTAGCCGCGTCAATGTGAGACTTTATCCTTTTTTTTCTTCTCCACACAACCCCCATCATTATATTCTATTCCACCCATAGTGCTATGTCCATGGCTCACGCTCATGTATTGCGTGAAAGTTGAAAAATGTTTGAGGTTACTAAAGTATGAAACAATTTCTTGGCTTGTCATCGGGGTTGTGCATGATGAGAGCATTTTTGTGTGACGAAAATGAAGCATAGCCAAACTATATGATTTTGTAGGGATAAGATTTCTTTGGCCATGTTATTTTGAGAAGACATAATTGCTTAGTCTGTATGCTTGAAGTATTATTATTTTTATGGCAATATTAAACTTTTGTCTTGAATCTTATGGATCTGAATATTCTTGCTACAATAAAGAGGATTACATGGATAAATATGTTAGGTAGCATTCCACATCAAAAATTCTGTTTTTATCACTTACCTACTCGAGGACGAGCAGGAATTAAGCTTGGGGATGCTTGATATGTCTCCAACGTATCTATAATTTTTGATTGTTCCATGCTATTTTATTGTCAACCTTTGATGTTTTATATGCATTTATATGCTATTTTATATGATTTTTGGGACTAACCTATTAACCTAGAGCCCAGTGCCAATTTCTGTTTTTTCCTTGTTTTTGATTATTGCAGAAAAGGAAAACCAATTGTAGTCTAGTTGACCTGAAACTTCATGGAGATCATCCAGAAGAAGCCCACGGAGTACTGGAGCTGGGCTAGAAGAGTCCCGAGGTGGCCACGGGGTAAGGGGGCGCACCCAGGTATCTATAATTTTTGATTGTTCCATGCTATTATATTATCAACCATGGATGTTTTATATGCATTTATATGCTATTTTATATGATTTTTGGGACTAACCTATTAACCTAGAGCCCAGTGCCAGTTTCTGTTTTTTCCTTGTTTTTGAGTATTGCAGAAAAGGAAAACCAAATGGAGTCCAGTTGACCTGAAACTTCATGGAGATCATTTTTGGACCAGAAGAAGCCCACGGAGTACCGGAGCTAGGCTAGAAGAGTCCCGAGCCCACCACGAAGGTTGGGGCACGCCCTACCCCCTAGGTGCGCCCCTTACCCCGTGGCGTCCTTGGGGACCCCCCTGACTTGTTTCCGACTCCAACACCTGCTATATAAGACAAAACTTCCAGAAAGAAACCTAGATCGGGAGTTCCGCCGCCGCAAGCCTCTGTAGCCACCGAAAATCAATCTAGAACCGTTTTGGCACCCTGCCGGAGGGGGGAATCCCTCTCCGGTGGCCATCTTCATCATCCCGACGCTCTCCACGACGAGGAGGGAGTAGTTCACCCTCGGGGCTGAGGGTATGTACCAGTAGCTATGTGTTTTATCTCTCTCTCTCTCTCTCTCTCTCTCTCTCGTGTTCTTGATTCGGCACAATCTTGATGTATCGCGAGCTTTGCTATTATAGTTGGATCTTATGATGTTTCTCCCCTTCTACTCTCTTGTAATGGATTGACTTTTGCCTTTGAAGTTATCTTGTCAGATTGAGTCTTTAAGGATTTGAGAACACTTGATGTATCTTTTGCATGTGCTTATCTGTGGTGACAATGGGATATCACGTGATCCACTTGATGTATGTTTTGGTGATCAACTTGCAAGTTCCGTGACCTCGTGAACTTATGCATAGGGGTTGGCACACGTTTTCGTCTTGACTCTCCGGTAGAAACTTTGGGGCACTCTTTGAAGTTCTTTGTGTTGGTTGAATAGATGAATATGAGATTGTGTGATGCATATCGTATAATCATACCCACGGATACTTGAGGTGACATTGGAGTATCTAGGTGACATTAGGGTTTTGGTTGATTTGTGTCTTAAGGTGTTATTCTAGTAAGAACTCTATGATAGATTGAACGGAAAGAATAGCTTCGTGTTATTTTACTACAAACTCTTGAATAGATTGATCAGAAAGGATAACTTTGAGGTGGTTTCGTACCCTACAATAATCATTTCGTTTGTTCTTCGCTATTAGTGACTTTGGAGTGACTCTTTTTTGCATGTTGAGGGATAATTATATGATCCAATTATGTTATTATTGTTGAGAGAACTTACACTTGTTAAAGTATGAACCCTAGGCCTTGTCTCAAAGCATTGCAATACCGTTTGTGCTCACTTTTTTCATTAGTTACCTTGCTGTTTTAATATTTTCAGATTACAAAAACCTTTATCTACCATCCATATTGCACTTGTATCACCATATCTTCGCCGAACTAGTGCACCTATACAATTTACCATTGTATTGGGTGTGTTGGGGACACAAGAGACTCTTTGTTATTTGGTTGCAGGGTTGTTTGAGAGAGACCATCTTCATCCTACGCCTCCCACAGATTGATAAACCTTAGGTCATCCACTTGAGGGAGATTTGCTTATGTTCTACAAACCTCTGCACTTGGAGGCCCAACAACGTCTACAAGAAGAAGGTTGTATAGTAGACATCAAGCTTTTTTCTGGCGTCGTTGCAGGGGAAGTAAGCGCTTGAAGGTATATCTTTAGATCTTTCAATCGAATCTTTTAGTTTCGTGTTGTATCACTAGTTTAGTTTATAAATGAAAACTATAACAAAATGGAATTAAGGAGGCCTCATATGCTTCATATTTTCAATGTCTTTCCTAAAAATAAGGATTCTGATAATTGTGCTCAAGTGCTAGAAGAAGAATGCATTAGAATGTTTGGAACTAAATATTTGAATGATGAGCATGATTGCAATGTTGTTAGTATGAATTCCTTGAATATCCATGATGCTAATGATATGTAAAGCCACAAGCTTGGGCAAGCTATTTTTGACGAAGATGATATTTTTTGTAACCTAAGTTTTGATGAGCAAATTTATTATGATGATAGCATGCCTCCTATTTATGATGATTATATTGATGAAAGTGGGTTTGGAAGAGTGTCAACTTTAGGAAGTAATGATCCCACTATTTTGGAGGGTGTTGAATCTTATTGTGATAATTATGAAAGTGGATTTGGAGAGTTCATGACTTTATTTAGTGATGAATCCACTATTTCGAAAGAGGTTCCAAATTTCCAATTGATTTTGTGAACAAAGTTGCTATCTATGATGATTATTGTGATGACATGTATGCTATGAAGAATAATGATAGCCATGAAACTTGTCTTCTTGATTTTAATATTCAATTTGATTATGCCCCACATGATAGTTATTTTGTTGAGTTTTCTCCCACTATTATCCACGACAATAAATTTGCTTATGTTTGGAGTAACAAAATTTCTATGCTTGTGCATCATGAAAATAATGCTTTATGTGATAGCTATATTGTTGAATTCATTCATGATGCTACTGAAAATTATTATGAGGGGGGAATATATGCTTGTAGGAATTGCAATGATATCAAGTTTCCTCTCTATGTGCTTAAAGTTTTGAAGTTTTGCTTGCTTCACCTTCCTATGCAAATTGATTCTTGTTCCCATAAATTGTTTGCTCACAAAATCCCTATGAATAGGAAGTGGGTTAGACTTAAATATGCTAGTCATATTCTTCATGATGCTCTCTTTATGTTTAAATTCTTATGTTTTATGTGAGCATCATTGAAATCATCATCCCTAGCTAGGGGCTCCTGTTTAGTAATAAATAATTCATCTAGCCTCTGTTTAAATGTAGTTTTATGTTTTAATTAGTGTTTGTTCCAAGTAGAACCTTTGGGAAGACTTGGATGAAGTCTTTGCGATCTTGCTGTAAAAAACAGAAACTTTTGCGCTCACGATTAGATGCCATTTTTTTACTGGAGAGTGAGATTAGGTTGATTATTTTTGCAGATGATTAATAGACAAATTCCTCAGGTCCACTAATTTTTTTAAGAATTTTTGGAGTGACAGAAGTATTCGAATGATACAGATTACTACAGACTGTTCTGTTTTTGACAGATTCTGTTTTCATTGTGTTGTTTGCTTATTTTGATGAATCTATGAGTAGTATCGGAGGGCATGAACCATAGAGGAGTTGGAATACAGTAGATATTACAACAATATGAATTTAGAATGAGTTCACAACAGTACCAAAAGTGGTGATTTATTTTCTTATACTAACGGAGCTTACTAGTTTTCTGTTGAGTTTTGTGTTGTGAAGTTTTCAAGTTTTGGGTAAAGATTCGATGGACTATGGAATAAGGAGTGGTAGGAGCCTAAGCTTTGGGATGCCCAAGGCACCCCAAGCTAATATTCAAGGACAACCAATAGCCTAAGCTTGGGGATGCCCCGGATGGCATCCCCTCTTTCGTCTTCATTCATCGGTAACTTTACTTGGAGCTATATTTTTATTCACTACATGATATGTGTTTTGCTTGGAGCATCATTTTATTTTCTTTTGTTTTGCTTGCTGTTTGAATAAAATACCAAGATTTGAAATTCTTAAATGTTAGAGAGTCTTCACATAGTTGCATAATTATTTAACTACTCATTGATCTTCACTTATATCTTTCGGAGTAGTTTGTCGTTTGCTCTAGTGCTTCACTTATATCTTTTAGATCATAGCGGTGGTTTTATTTTATAAATAGATGAACTCTCATGATTCAATTATATTATTTTGAGAGTATTTTAGAACAGCATGGTAATTTGTTTGGGTTATAAAATTAGTCGTAATATGATGGGCATCCAAGATGGGTATAATAAAAACTTTCATATAAGTGCATTTAATACTATGAGAAGTTTGATACTTGATTATTGTTTTGAGATATGAAGATGGTAATATTAGTGTCGCGCTAGTTGAGTAATTGTGAATTTGAGAAATAATTGTGTTGAGGTTTGCAAGCCCCGTAGCATGCACGTATGGTAACCCTTGTGTGACAAATTTGAAGCATGAGGTGTTTCTTTGATTGCCTTCCTTATGAGTGGCGGTCGGGGACGAGCGATGGTATTTTCCTACCAATCTATCCCCCTAGGAGCATGCGCGTAGTGCTTGGTTTTTGATGACTTGTAGATTGTTGCAATAAGTATGTGAGTTCTTTATGACTAATGTTGAGTCCATGGATTATACGCACTCTCACCATTCCATCATTGCTAGCCTCTTCGGTACCGTGCATTGCCCTTTCTCACCACGAGAGTTAGTGCAAACTTCGCCGGTGCATCCAAAGCCTGTGATATTATACGCTCTGTCACACATAAACCTCCTTATATCTTCCTGAAAACAGCCACCATACCTACCTATTATGGCATTTCCATAGCCATTCTGAGATATATTTCCATGCAACTTTCCACCATTCCGTTCATCATGACACACATCATCATTGTCATATTGCCTTGCATGATCATGTAGTTGACATTGTATTTGTGGCAAGGCCACCATGCATAATTTATCATACATGTCACTCTTGATTCATTTCCCATCCCGGTACACCGCGGAGGCATGCATATAGAGTCATATTTTGTTCTAGTATCGAGTTGTAATCTTTGAGCTGTAAATAAAT
Source organism: Triticum aestivum (assembly GCF_018294505.1). Taxonomy (NCBI): domain Eukaryota; kingdom Viridiplantae; phylum Streptophyta; class Magnoliopsida; order Poales; family Poaceae; genus Triticum; species Triticum aestivum. Next base: position 441,228,774 of record NC_057803.1, on the reverse strand, counting down.
AGAAGTGTGATGATCATCATTAATAGAGCATTGTCCCGAAAAAAGGAAAAAAATAAAGGCCAAATAAAAAAGGGAAAGGCCAAATAAAAAAATAAAAAATAAAGGGAAAATAAAAAAGGCAAAAAAAGAAAAATAAAGTAAAATAAGAAGGGACAATGCTACTATTGTTTTTCCACACTTGTGCTTCAAAGTAGCGCCAAGATCTTCATGATAGAGAGTATCTTGTTTTTTCACTTCCATATACTAGTGGGAATTTTTCATTATAGTACTTGGCTTGTATATTCCAACAATGGGCTTCCTCAAATGCCCTAGGTCTTCGTGAGCAAGCAAGTTAGATGCACACCCACTTAGTTTCTTTTGTTGATTTTTTTCATACATTTATAGCTCTAGTGCATCCGTCGCATGGAAATCCCTACTCCTCGCATTGACATCAATTGATGGGCATCTCCATAGCCTGTTGATTAGCCGCATCAATGTGAGACTTTCTCCTTTTTTATTCTCCACACAACCCCCATCATTATATTCTATTCCACCCATAGTGCTATGTCCATGGCTCACGCTCATGTATTGCGTGAAAGTTGAAAAAGTTTGAGGTTACTAAAGTATGAAACAATTGCTTGGCTTGTCATCGGGGTAGTGTATGATGATAGCATTTTTGTGTGACGAAAATGAAGCATAACCAAACTATATAATTTTGTAGGGATAAGATTTCTTTGGCCATGTTATTTTGAGAAGACATAATTACTTAGTTTGTATGCTTAAAGTATTATTATTTTTATGTCAATATTAAACTTTTGTCTTGAATCTTATGGATCTGAATATTCTTGCTACAATAAAGAGGATTACATTGATAAATATGTTAGGTAGCATTCCACATCAAAAATTCTGTTTTTATCATTTACCTACTCGAGGACGAGCAGGAATTAAGCTTGGGGATGCTTGATGCTCTCCAACGTATCTATAATTTTTGATTGTTCCATGCTATTATATTATCAATCTTGGATGTTTTATATGCATTTATATGCTATCTTATATGATTTTTGGGACTAACCTATTAACCTAGAGCCCAGTGCCAGTTTTTGTTTTTTCCTTGTTTTTTAGTATTGCAGAAAAGGAAAACCAATTGTAGTCCAGTTGACCTGAAACTTCACGGAGATCATTTTTGGACCAGAAGAAGCCCACGGAGTACCGGAGCTGGGCTAGAAGAGTCCCGAGGCGGCCACGGGGTAAGGGGGCGCACCCAGGTATCTATAATTTTTGATTGTTCCATTATATTATATTATCAACCTTGGATGTTTTATATGCATTTATATGCTATTTTGTATGATTTTTGGGACTAACCTATTAACCTAGAGCCCAGTGCCAGTTTCTATTTTTTCCTTGTTTTTGAGTATTGCAGAAAAGGAAAACCAAATGGAGTCCAGTTGACCTGAAACTTCATGGAGATCATTTTTGCAACAGAAGAAGCCCACGGAGTACCGGAGCTGGGCTAGAAGAGTCCCGAGGCCACCACGAGGGTTGGGGCGCGCCCTACCCCTTGGGTGCGCCCCCTTACCCCGTGGCCGCCTCGGGGACCCCCCTGACTTGTTCCCGACTCCAACACCTCCTATATAAGACAAAACTTCCAGAAAGAAACCTAGATCGGGAGTTCCGCCGCCACAAGCCTCTGTAGGCACCAAAAACCAATCTAGACCCGTTTTGGCACCCGGACGGAGGGGGGAATCCCTCTCCGGTGGCCATCTTCATCATCTCGGCGCTCTCCACGACGAGGAGGGAGTAGTTCACCCTCGGGGCTGAGGGTATGTACTAGTAGCTATGTGTTTGATCTCTCTCTCTCTCTCTCGTGTTCTTGATTCGGCACGATCTTAATGTATCACGAGCTTTGCTATTATAGTTGGATCTTATGATGTTTCTCCCCCTCAACTCTCTTGTAATGGATTGAGTTTTCCCTTTGAAGTGATCTAGTCGGATTGTGTCTCTAAGATTTGAGAACACTTGATGTATGTTTTGCATGTGTTATCTGTGGTGACAATGTGATATCACGTGATCCACTTGATGTATGTTTTGGTGATAAACTTGCAAGTTCCGCGACCTCGTGAACTTATGCATAGGGGTTGGCACACGTTTTCGTCTTGACTCTCCAGTAGAAACTTTGGGGCACTCTTTGAAGTTCTTTGTGTTGGTTGAATAGATGAATATGCGATTGTGTGATGCATATCGTATAATCACACCCATGGATACTTGAGGTGACATTGGAGTATCTAGGTGACATTAGGGTTTTGGTTGATTTGTGTCTTAAGTTGTTATTCTAGTACGAACTCTATGATAGATTGAACGGAAAGAATAGCTTCGTGTTATTTTACTACAAACTCTTGAATAGATTGATCAGAAAGGATAACTTTGAGGTGGTTTCGTACCCTACAATAATCTTTTCGTTCGTTCTTTGCTATTAGTGACTTTGGAGTGACTCTTTGTTGCATGTTGAGGGATAGTTATATGATCCAATTATGTTATTATTGTTGAGAGAACTTACACTAGTGAAAGTATGAACCCTAGGCCTTGTTTCAACGCATTGCAATACTGTTTGTGCTCACTTTTATCATTAGTTACCTCACTGTTTTTATATTTTCAGATTACAAAAACCTTTATCTACCATCCATATTGCACGTGTATCACCATCTCTTCGCCGAACTAGTGCATCTATACAATTTACCATTGTATTGGGTGTGTTTGGGACACAAGAGACTCTTTGTTATTTGGTTGCAGGGTTGTTTGAGAGAGACCATCTTCATCCTATGCCTCCCACGGATTGATAAACCTTAGGTCATCCACTTGAGGGAAATTTACTACTATCCTACAAACCTCTGCACTTGGAGGCCCAACAACGTCTACAAGAAGAAGGTTGCGTAGTAGACATCAAGCTTTTTTCTGGCGCCGTGGCCGGGGAAGTTAGCGCTTGAAGGTATATCTTTAGATCTTGCAATCGAATCTTTTAATTTCTTCTTTTATCAATAGTTTAGTTTATAAAAGAAAACAAAAATGGAATTAAGGATGCCTCATATGCTTCATCTTTTCAATGTCTTTCGTGAAAATAAGGATTCCGATAATTGTGCTCAAGTGCTAGAAGAAGAATGCATTAGAATGTTTGGCACTAAATATTTGAATGATGAGCATGATTGCAATGTTGTTAGTATGAATTCCTTGAATATCCATGATGCTAATGATATGCAAACCCACAAGCTTGGGGAAGCTATGTTTGACAAAGATAATATTTTTTGTCCCCCAAGTTTTGATGAGAAAATTTATTATGATGATAGCATGCCTCCTATTTATGATGATTATATTGATGAAAGTGGGTTTGGAAGAGTGTTAACTTTAGGAAGTAATGATCCCACTATTTTGGAGGGTGTTGAATCTTATTGTGATAATTTTGAATGTGGATTTGGAGAGGTCATGACTTTATTTAGTGATGAATCCACTATTTCGAAAGAGGTTCCAATTGATTTTGTGAACAAAGTTGTTATCTATGATGATTATTGTGATGACATGTATGCTATGAAGAATAATGATATCCATTAAACTTGTCTTCTTGATTTTAATTTTCAATTGGATTATGCCCCACATGATATTTATTTTGTTGAGTTTGCTCCCACTATATCCATGACAATAAATTTGCTTATGTAGGGAGTAATAAAATTTGTATGCTTATGCATCATGAAAATAATCCTTTATGTGATAGCTATATTGTTGAATTCATTCATGATGCTACTGAAAATTATTATGAGGGAGGAATATATGCATGTAGGAATTGCAATGATATCCAGTTTCCTCTCTATGTGCTTAAAGTTTTGAAGTTTTGCTTGCTTCACCTTCCTATCCAAGTTGATTCTTGTTCCCATAAATTTTTTTCCCACAAAATCCCTGTGAATAGGAAGTGGGTTATATATAAATATGCTAGTCATATTCTTCATGATGCTCTCTTTATGTTTCAATTCTTATGTTTTATGTGAGCATCATTGAAATCATCATCCCTAGCTAGGGGCGTTAAACGATAGCGCTTGTTGGGAGGCAACCCAATTTTATTTTTGTTCCTTGATTTTTGCTCCTGTTTAGTAATAAATAATTCATCTAGCCTCTGTTTAAATGTAATTTTATGTTTTAATTAGTGTTTGTGACAAGTAGAACCTTTGGGGAGACTTGGATGAAGTCTTTGCGATCTTGCTGTAAAATACAGAAACTTTTGCGCTCACGATATTAGATGCCATTATTTACTGGAGAGTGAGATTAGGTTGATTATTTTTGCAGATGATTAATAGACAAATTCCTCAGGTCCACAAATTTATTTAAGAATTTTTGGAGTGACAGAAGTATTCGAATGATACAGATTACTACAGACTGTTCTGTTTTTGAGAAATTCTGTTTTCATTGTGTTGTTTGCTTGTTTTGATGAATCTATGAGTAATATCGAAGGGTATGAACCATAGAGAAGTTGCAATACAGTATATATTACACCAATATGAATTTAGAATGAGTTCACAATTGTACCAAAGGTGGTGATTTATTTTCTTATACTAACGGAGCTTACGAGTTTTCTGTTGAGTTTTGTGTTGTGAAGTTTTCAAGTTTTGCGTAAAGATTCGACGGACTATGTAATAAGGAGTGGCAAGAGCCTAAGCTAGGGGATGCCCAAGGCACCCCAAGGTAATATTAAAGGACAAACAAGAGCCTAAGCTTGGGGATGCCCCGGATGGTATCCCCTCTTTTGTCTTCATTCATCGGTAACTTTACTTGGAGCTATATTTTTATTCACCACATGATATGTGTTTTTCTTGGAGCGTCATTTTATTTTCTTTTGTTTTGCTTGCTGTTTGAATAAGATACCAAGATCTGAAATTCTTAAATGTTAGATAGTCTTCACATAGTTGCATAATTATTCAACTACTCATTGATCTTCACTTATATCTTTCGGAGTAGTTTGTCATTTGCTCTAGTGCTTCACTTATATATTTTAGAGCATAGCGGTGGTTTTATTTTATAGAAATAGATGAACTCTCATGCTTCACTTATATTATTTTGAGAGTCTTTTTGAACAGCATGGTAATTTGTTTGGGTTATAAAATTGTTCCTAATATGATGGGCATCCAAGATGGGTATAATAAAAACTTTCATATAAGTCCATTGAATACTATGAGAAGTTTGATACTTGATAATTGTTTTGAGATATGAAGATGGTAATATTAGTATCGTGCTAGTTGAGTAATTGTGAATTTGAGAAATACTTGTGTTGAGGTTTGTAAGTCACGTAGCATGCACGTATGGTAACCGTTGTGTGACAAATTTGAAGCATGAGGTGTTTCTTTGAATGCCTTCCTTATGAGTGGCGGTCGGGGACGAGCGTGGTATTTTCCTACCAATCTATCCCCCTAGGAGCATGCGCGTAGTTCTTGGTTTATGATGACTTGTAGATTTTTGCAATAAGTATGTGAGTTCATTATGACTAATGTTGATTCCATGGATTATAGGCACTCTCACCCTTCCATCATTGCTAGCCTCTTCGATACCATGCATTGCCCTTTCTCACCTCGAGAGTGGGTGTAAACTTCACCGGTGCATCCAAACCCCGTGATATGATACGCTCTGTCACACATAAACTTCCTTATATCTTCTTAAAACCAGCCACCATACCTACCTATTATGGCATTTCCATAGCCATTCCAAGATATATTGCAATGCAACTTTCCACCGTTCCGTTCATCATGACACACATCATCATTGTCATATTGCCTTGCATGATCATGTAGTTGACATCGTATTTGTGGCAAGGCCACCATGCATAATTTATCATACATGTCACTCTTAATTCATTGCCCATCCCGGTACACCGCCGGAGGCATGCATATAGAGTCATATTTTGTTCTAGTATCAAGTTGTAATCTTTGAGTTGTAAATAAATAGAAGTGTGATGATCATCATTAATAGAGCATTGTCCCCAAAAAAAGGAAAAAACAGAAAGGCGAAATAAAAAAAGGGAACGACCAAATAAAAAATAAAAAACAGAAAGGCCAAATAAAAAAAGGCAAAAAAATAAAAATAAAATAAAATAAAATAAGAAGGGACAATGCTACTATCATTTTTCCACACTTGTGCTTCTAAGTAGCGCCAAGATCTTCATGATAGAGAGTCTCTTGTTTTGTCACTTTTATATACTAGTGGGAATTTTTCATTGTAGAACTTGGCTTGTATATTCCAACAATAGGCTTCCTCAAATGCCCTAGGTCTTCGTGAGCAAGCAAGTTGGATGCACACCCACTTAGTTTCTTTTGTTGAGCTTTCATACATTTATAGCTCTAGTGCATCCGTCGCATGGCAATCCCTACTCCTCGCATTGACATCAACTGATGGGCATCTCCATAGCCCGTTTATTAGCCGCGTCAATGTGAGACTTTGTCTTTTTTTTCTCCACACAACCCGCATCATTATATTCTATTCCACACATAGTGATATGTCCATGGCTCACGCTCATGTATTTCGTGAAAGTTGATTTTTTTAGATTACTAAAGTATGAAACAATTGCTTGGCTTGTCATCGGGGTTGTGCATGATGAGAGCATTTTTGTGTGACGAAAATGAAGCATAGACAAACTATATGATTTTGTAGGGATAAGCTTTCTTTGGCCATGTTATTTTGAGAAGACATAATTGCTTAGTTAGTATGCTTGTAGTATTATTATTTTTCTGTCAATATTAAACTTTTGTCTTGAATCTTATGGATCTGAATATTCTTGCTACAATAAAGAGGATTACATGGATAAATATTTTAGGTAGCATTCCACATCAAAAATTCTGTTTTTATCATTTACCTACTTGAGGACGAGCAGGAATTAAGCTTGGGGATGCTTGATACATCTCCAACGTATCTATAATTTTTTATTGTTCCATGCTATTATATTATCAACCTTGGATGTTTTATATGCATTTATATGCTATTTTATATGATTTTTGGGACTAACCTATTAACCTAGAGCCCAGTGCCAGTTTTTATTTTTTCCTTGTTTTTGAGTATTGCAGAAAAGAAAACCAATTGCAGTCTAATTGACCAGAAAGTTCACGGAGATCATTTTTGGACCAGAAGAAGCCCACGGAGTACCGAAGCTAGGCCAGAAGAGTCACGAGGCCACCACGAGTGTGGGGGCACCCCCTACCTCGTGGCCACCTCAGGGACCCCCCTGACTTGTTCCCGACTCCAGCACCTCCTATATAACTCAAAACTTCCAGTAAGAAACCTAGATAAGGAGTTCCGCCGCCGCAAGCCTCTGTAGCCACCGAAAACCAATCTAGACCCGTTACGGCACCCTGCCGGAGAGGGGAATCCCTCTCCGGTGGCCATCTTCATCATCCCGGCGCTCTCCATGACGAGGAGGGAGTAGTTCACCCTCGCGGCTGAGGGTATGTACCAGTAGCTATGTGTTTGATCTCCCTCTCTCTCGTGTTCTTGATTCGGCACGATCTTGATGTATCGCGAGCTTTGCGATTATTGTTGGATCTTATGATGTTTCTCCCCCTCTACTCTCTTGTAATGGATTGAGTTTTCCCTTTGAAGTTATCTTATCGGATTGAGTCTTTAAGTATTTGAGAACACTTGATCTATGTCTTGGATGTGCTTATCTGTGGTGACAATGGGATATCACGTGATCCACTTGTGTATGTTTTGGTGATCAACTTGCAAGTTACGTGACCTCATGAACTTATGCATTGGGGTTGGCACACGTTTTCGGCTTGACTCTCCGGTAGAAACTTTGGGGCACTCTTTGAAGTTCTTTGTGTTGGTTGAATCGATGAATATGAGATTGTGTGATGCATATCGTATAATCATACCCACGGATACTTGAAGTGACATTGGAGTATCTAGGTGACATTAGGGTTTTGGTTGATTTGTGTCTTATGGTGTTATTCTAGTATGAACTCTATGATATATTGAACGGAAAGAATACCTTCGTGTTATTTTACTACAGACTTCTGAATAGATTGATCAGAAAGGATAACTTTGAGGTGGTTTCGTACCCTACAATAATATTTTCATTTGTTTTTGGCTATTAGTGACTTTGGAGTGACTCTTTGTTGCATGTTGAGGGACAGTTATATGATCCAATTATGTTATTACTATTGTGAGAATTTACACTAGTGAAAGTATGAACCCTAGGCCTTGTTTCAACGCATTGCAATACCGTTTGTGCTCACTTTTATCATTAGTTACCTTGCTATTTTTTATTTTCAGATTTCAAAAACCTTTATCTACCATCCATATTGCACTTGTATCACCGTCTCTTCGCCGAACTAGTGCACCTATACAATTTACCATTGTATTGGGTGTGTTGGGGACACAAGAGACTCTTTGTTATTTGGTTGCAGGGTTGTTTGAGAGAGACCATCTTCATCCTACGCCTCCCACGGATTGATAAACCTTAGGTCATCCACTTGAGGGAAATTTTCTACTTTCCTACAAACCTCTACACTTGCAGGCCCAACAACGTCTACAAGAAGAAGGATGTGTAGTACACATCAAGGGGTATTCTATTTCTCAGTCCTGAAGATATGCAAGAGGCAAAGAAATCTATGAAAGAAAAAGGTATTAAAGCTGAAGATGTTAAGAATTTACCACCTATTGAGGAAATACATGGTCTTGATAAACCTACACAGGTAGTAAAGGTAAATTATCTCTATAGATTTGATGAAGGTGATATTCCTCGTAATAAGTCTGCTATCCAGTGCTTGGATGAGTTTGATAATTTTATTGTTAAGTAAGAAAACTTCAATGCTCATGTTAGTTGACAATTGAAACATAATGCTTATATGATTGAACACTTGAGTGATTATATGTCTAGAGTTAAAGGTGAGCTTAAACTTATTAGTAAACATGCTTCTATGGTCACCACTCCTGTAGAACAAGTGCTTAAAGCTCAAAATGATTTTCTCATTGAATTAAATAATAAGAAAAATGATAATGTTGTTAGAGTTTTGACTAGAGCGGGTAAAATGACTTAGGAATCTTTGTATCCTAAGGGCCACCCTAAGAGAACTGAGCAAGATTCTCAAAGAACTAATGTTGATGCACCTAGTTCTTCTAAGAAGAAGAAAAAGAAAAATGATAGGACTTTGCATGCTTCTAGTGACCTGTTGTTGACACACCTGAGAATCCCAATGATATTTCTATTTCTGATGCTGAAGCACAATCTGGTAATGAACATGAACCTAGTGAGAATGTTAATGATGATGTCCATGTAGATGCTCAACCTAGTAATAACAATGATGTAGAGATTGAACCTGCTGTTGATCTTGATAACCCACAATCAAAGAATCAACGTTATGATAAGAGAGTTTGTTGCTTGAAAGCACGGTAAAGAAAGAGAACCATGGGTTCAGAAACACATGCCTTTTCCTCCTAAACCATCCAAGAAAAAGGATGATGAGGATTTTGAGCGCTTTGCTGAAATGATTAGACCTATCTTTTTGTGTATGTGTTTGACTGATATGCTTAAAATGAATCCTTATGCTAAGCATATGAAAGATATTGTCACAAATAAAAGAAAGATACCAGAAGCTTAAATTTCCACCATGCTTGCTAATTATACTTTTAAAGGTGGAATACCTAAGAAACTAGGAGATCCCAGAGTACCAAATATACCATGCTCCATTAAAAGAAACTATGTTAAAACTGCTTTATGTGATCTTGGATCCGGTGATAGTGTTATGCCTCTCTCTTTATATCGCAGACTTGATTACAATAAGTTGACACCTACTGAAATATATTTGCAAATGGCCGATAAATCAACTGCTATACCTGTTGGTATTTGTGAGGATGTGCCTATTGTGGTTGCAAACATTACTGTTTTAACGAACTTCGTTATTATTGATATTCCCAAGGATGATAGTATGTATATTATTCTTGGTAGACCCTTTTTGAATACTACAGGGGCTGTTATTGATTGCAACAAAGGCAATGTCACTTTTCATGTTAATGGTAATGAGCATACGATACACTTTCTGAGAAAACAACCTCAAGTCCACGGTATCAATTCTATTGGAAAAATTCCTACAATTACTATTAGAGGTTTTGAATTCCCTCTTCCTACTGCCAAGAAGAAATATGATATTCTTATTGTTGGGGATGTGCATATCCCCGTTGAGGTAACCTAGTGTTATTCGAAAATTGTCTGGTTTCATGCGATTCGGAAAGAGTTTGTTAACAAGACTTGATCAACCTTGTTAGTGGATTCCTTTTGATGAGCATGAGATGGATGAAGTTAGAAAGCACAACTCTCTATACCCTGTTTTTACTTTCTGTTATTTAGATTAAATAAAGAAAAAAAATAGTATTTTCTGTCTATTTTCTGAATTATCCTTGCAACAAAAAATACCCCGAAAATAAAACTTCTCCAAATGTCCTGAAAATTTTAGATGATTTTTTGTAGAATATTTAAGAATATTTGGCACTGAGAGCACACCTAGGGTCCACACCACCTAGCCACGAGGATCCAGGGTGTGCCCACCCCCCTGGGCGCGCCCCCTACCTCGTGGACCCCACGTGGGCCCCCTCCACTTGTTCCAGCACCCACACACTTTGTCTTCCCCCAGAAAAAATCCTCCCACAACTCAAACCCGAGTTCTAGCTCATCTTGCTACCATTTTCGATCTCCTTGCTCAAAGCTCCATTCACGAAACTGTTTTGGGGGATTGTTCTTCGGTATGTGACTCCTCCATTGGTCCAATTAGTTTTTGTTCTAGTGCTTCATTTATTGCAAATTTTTTCTGCTTAGGTGACCCTGTTCTTGAGCTTGCATATCAAATTTATGTGGTCAAAAGTAGTTTTAATGCATGATATGGCTTCTAGGCACTTGTAGAAATAGTTGCTATCAATCTTGTTGAGTTTGGTTCACTTTTATTTTGAGTCACTAAAAATTTCAGAAATTTTTCAGGGAAAGAAAATGATGAAGAGATTGTTGAGGGGCTCTTCGAGCCGAAGCTCGAAGGATAAGCAAAGCGAAGAGAATAAGAAGCCCAAATATAATCTCCCTCGTACTGTAGAGGTTCGGCTGTGCGAGTGGCCTTGTGACGAGTTCTTGAGAGCAGCCGGGATTTATGAGGACTTTTATTATTTGGTAGAGAATGCAGGCCTCATCGACTTCCTCCACGACCAGCATGAACAGTATCTCCTCCTCACTAATATTTTCATGCAATTTTTTTACTTTCATGCTAAGAAATCGCTGCCTTCAGTGGAATTTCACTTACATGATGAGGTTAAGGAGATGTCACTATATGATTTTTGTGGAGTCTGTAAGATGCGAGCAGCATAGAGGAACCAAATCGTAATGATGTGGAGGGGTTTATTGATACAATTGTTGTAGGGGAAATGAGGAAAGTTTCCGATGCAAGAATTACTAGCATACATTTTCCTGTTCTACGTTACTTTGCAATATTTGCTAGTAGATGCTTAATTGGTTGCGGGAATAGTGGAAATCTCAGTGCTCCTGATATTGTTATTTTGTGCCATGCTTTGTTTCGTGATACCACTTTCAGTTTAGGCGCTATTGTTGCTAAACGGTTAAATCTGAACCGTACAAAGGGTCCCATCTTCGGAGACATCTTTGCTTCGCGCCTTGCTGCACACTTTAGTATAACTATTAGGCATTATGAGAAAGAGGAAAAGTTGCCGCCTCATATTTTTCTAGATTACAATAGAATGGTAGCACATGATTTCATTGTTAAGGATAAGAAGAAGATGCTTAAGTATAAATTGATATTTGATAAAAACTACTATGAGATTATTACCTTGCCCGCGCCCTCTTTGTTTAACGTATTTTTAGGCACGTACCTCGTTTTGCCGGAGGCTGTTCATGCGTACTGGAGCCTGACACCAGCTCCAGATCCTGAGCCGGAGCCACCCCTTGAGCCTTAACGACAGTCTATTTATCAGTGGGATCCGGAGGAGATCGCCAACGAGTTGCACCCAGAGGACTGTAGCGATCCGACCTCAAATGATCAAATCTCTGTGCATAAGTGTCATCCCTGGATCAGTAATGCTGACACACACAGTACTTGAAGGATTTATAACAGAGTGCAATCACACACTTATTACATCGAATATCTCAAAAGAGAGTACTTACTACAATAATGTGGCTGAAGGCCATCTAATGAAGATAACAACGGAAGGCTTCGAAGGTAAAATGAGTCCATCAACTCCAATGGCATAGCTGAGTGCAAGACAACAACCTAGCGCACCTTACTCTTTATTTGAAAAGTCTGCAACATAATACATTGCAGCCCGAAACGGGTCAGCACATGGAATATGCTGGCAAAATAACAGTGTAGAGCAATGAACAAGTAGCAGCTATAACTATATGCATATTGGGCTGGTGGAGGCTCTATGGTTATTTTTGCAGAAAGATAGTTTTTCCCTACAACAAAGGAACATATTTTATTTAACTTCAAAGTTTGTTGAAAACATTGTGAATGGTAACCCCATCTCAATCCCAATTAAAGTAATCATTAACCCAACAAGTTAATTAAATAAAGTGATGAGGTCAACATAATAATTCAAGCACCAGATACTCAAGAAGTCCATAATCGGGGACACGACTAATCATGATTAGTTTGTACACTCTGCAGAGGTTTGCGCACTTTTCCCCACAAGACTCGATCTCCTCCATTGATTTATCGCACTACATGATGTTTGAGAAATGGATGACCGAGACGCAGTCTTTCAGAAGCATTAGCCCTTTCGATGGGTAACCCGTACCACCTACATCCCCTACATCTGCTAGTTTACCACTCAAAGAGGTCACACAACATACTCAACTATGCAAGGGCCCATAATGGCTTGTGGCTGCACACGGAAGTTTCCAGCATGGATAACAATATGATCCCTTTGATCCTGGGTGGCGGACCATAGGATGATCACACGGATCCCCGAGACCTCCTTGGACAACACTGGATTGCCCCAGGTGCCCACAAACAATCCACCCAGATGTGTGTTAAAGTAGCCACCTTAAATAAACCCTTAGTTCATAATAATACTCACAACTGTCATGAAACACTAAACCAAACCACGTCTACGAGCATAGCATAGAAGTATAAACATAACGTAGAAGTAACTCCCAGGGTTTGAATGAAAGGGCAATAGGTACTACCTCAACATCTACTTCACAATACCTACATGTTATCAAGTCCTAACCATGCAATGTTTTAGGGTTTAAACTAATGCATAAAAACTGGATAATAAAGGGGTATGATCAAAGTGTTGCCTTGCTGACGATCTGAAAACCCTGGTGACTCGTAGTAGCACGCTTTGCACTCCGAAAACTTTATCGTAAACAAACGATAGCATACATAAGCACTCAAGCATAAGATGCAAGCGTAAAACTCAAGAGAAAAGATCCAGACTGAAAGTACAAGAGAAGAGCTTCTATTTGCAAAAAGAATCAATCAAATCGGAGCTACGAAACTCAAACTACGGTCAAGAAGAAGTTCGAATTCAAATCTGCTTGGAACCAAATATTAAATTGTCAAAACCATGTTCAAGTTGATTATCTGGAAAGAGGGGAACAAGATGAAGATTTTGGCGTTGGTTTCACCAGAAATGGACGGACGGTTAAAAAGTAACGAGTGTTTGAAGATTAGGGGCTAATCTGCGATAAAAAAATCGCGGATAGGTCCTTGGCCGAAAATAAAATAAAAATAAAAGACTACGAGGTGTTCGCGAACAAAGGTGTTCGGGCGAACGCCCGCTAAATAGAACCGATGAGAAAAACCGAGAAAACCCGATCTAGATCTAAAACCGAAAAAAACGAACGAACCAGCAAACCGAGCGGTTTCTATACCAGTCAACGGGCGGCGGCTCTGGCGAGGGCTGTGGGGTGCGGCAGCGCAGGTGGGTGTAGGGCGGCAGCGGCTGCAGCGGGAGGAGGCGGCAGTGCGGCGTGACAAGCAAGTGCGGCGGCGGCGCGGCTTGGTGGATGCGGCGGCGACTTCGTGAGGAGGGGCCGAGGTCGACCGTATATAAAGGGCCCCCGGGGGGTCCGACTTTGGCGAGCGGGCTCTAGGCGGCGTTGATCCGGACTCCTCGCCGGAGCCCGGAGCGGACACGGGTGCGACGCGAGGCAGTGCGACGCTGGGCCGAGCCCTGGCTCCCACCTGGGCCTGCCAAGTTCGGCGCGCGACTTTAAAAAAAATCCACCGAAAACTAAAAATCCTAGTAAAATATAAAAAAAATTCTAAAAATGCCAAAAACAAATTTCACTGTCTAAAAAACATATTTAGAACAAGGTGAACATTTTTCTGGCCTAAAACGCAATTTTGAAAAATGCATATTTTTGAATTCAAATAAAGTGGCAATAAAATTCCAAATAAAATATTTATTTGATTTTACTATTTTTCCTCTGTTATTCCCCTGTTATTTGGAGAAGTCATTTTATCTCCACTCATTTATTTTAATATTGTAAATATTTTGGAGAGAAAATTTATTAAAATCAAAATGAACCTTTTTTCAAATTTGAGAAAATTCAAATATGAAAATAAAAGAAATCTCCAACTCTCTCCTCGGGTCCTTGAGTTCCTTAAGACTTCTAGGATCACAACCAAAATGCAAAAAAATATGATATACATATGATGACCTATGTATAACATCCGAATTGAAAATTGGGATGTTACAAGGACCCTCCTCCGAACACCAGAGAGGGCAGCTTTGAGACATGGCCCTAGACCAACTTAGGCCAAAAGCCTAAGCTTGGGGGCGTACGTATTTCTCACCGACATTACATTCATGTTCACACACTCATTCCAGTTGTTGGTGCTAATACTTTTTCATTGTACCATCCATGCTAGTTTATTTTCATTTTAAGCCTTCTTCTTGTATGTTTGAAAAACCTTAATAAAAAACAAAAAAATAGTTGTAGCTTTTAGTTAGTTTACTTTCCATGCCTATAGTAGTAGTAATAATTAAAAGAAAACCCAAAAAGATTTCTCGTTCTTCTTTTGCTTGTTGGGAGCTTTCCCGTGTAAATAGTTTTGTTTCTTTTCTTTTCTTTGGGGGTCGAGAGGAGAAGATCATGATGAAAATGTTGAGTGGCTCTCATATGCATTATTGTTGATTTAGCAAAGAGCCCATATTACCTTGTCTTCTCCCTTGTATTGAATGCTTGCAGATTCCAGCTTAGTCCAATGCACGTGCACTGTTATTATTATTCACATCATTCGGTCGTGCACGTGCACTATTATTATTATCCACACCGTTCGGTCATGCAAGTGAAAGGCAATAATGACGATATGTGATGAACTGATTGAGATGAGAAAAGTTGGTATGAACTTGACCTATCTAGTTTGTAAATATGATTAGTTCATCATTCCTGATTCAGCCTATTATAAATGAAACATGCTGACAATGACAATTAGAGATTATAGTTGCTCATGCCATGCTTAATTAGCTAGGAGTTTATAATGGTTTACCTTGCATGCCAACATGCTATTAAAATGGTTGTGATGTGGTATGATAGGGTGGTATCCTCCTTTGAACAATTCGAGTGGCTTGACTTGGCACATGTTCATGCATGAAGTTGAAACAAAATCAACATAGCCTCCACGATATTTATGTTCATGGTGAATTATATCCTACTCATGCTTGCACTCAGTGTTGATTAATTTTAATGCATGTTCATGACTGTTGTCGCTCTCTAGTTGGTCGCTTCCCAGTCTCTTTCTAGCTTTCACTTGTACTAAGCGGGAATACTGCTTGTGCATCCACTTCCATAAACCCCAAAAGTTATTCCATATGAGTCCACCATACCTTCCTATATGTGGTATCTACCTGCCGTTCCAAGTAAATTTGTATGTGCCAAACTCTAAACCTTCAAATGAAATTCTGTTTTGTATGCTCGAATAGCTCATGTATCAACTAGGGTTGTCTATATCTTCCATGCTAGGTGGGTTATTCTCACGAGGAGTGGACTCCGCTCCTCATTCACGAGAAAATGGCTAGTAACTGGGATGCCCAGTCCCATGCTTAAATTAAAATAATTGCAAACAAAACTCCACCAGGATTGTTGTTAGTTGGAGGCACCCGTTGTTTTGAACAAACCATTGATTGATGTTTGTTGGTGGTGGGAGAGTATAAACTTTACGATTCTGTTTGGGAACCGCCTATAATGTGTGTAGCATGGAAGATATCGTGATCTCTCGGTTGTTATGTTGACAATGAAAGTATGCCACTCAAAATATTATTTATCTCTATTTCAAAAATCAATCTTTGGCACCTCTACAAATCCCTGCTTCCCTCTGCGAAGGTCCTATCTATTTACTTTTATGTTGAGTCATCACCCTCTTATTAAAAAGCACCAGTTGGAGAGCACTGCTGTCATTTGCATGCATTACTATTAGTTTACATTGAGTATGAATGTGACTGGATCTCTTTTACCATGAATTACATTGTTTAGTCAGTCCTTGAACTTCAAAGGTGCTCTGCATTTATGTTTTGCGGTCTCAGAAAGGGCTAGCGAGATACCATCTTGTTATATCATATTATGATTGTTTTGAGAAAGTGTTGTCATCCGAGATTCACTATTATTGCTCGCTAGTTGATTATGCCATTGATATGAGTAAACATGAGACCTAAATGTTATTTTGAATATGGTTAGTTCATAATCTTTGCTGAAAACTTGAATGCTGGCTTTACATATTTAGAACAACAAGATCGAACAAAGTTTGTAAGTGTTTTTCTTTACCACTTTCAATTTATCAACTGAATTGCTTGAGGACGAGCAAAGGTTTATGCTTGGGGGAGTTGATATGTCTCCATCGTATCTACTTTTCCAAACACTTTTGACCTTGTTTTGGACTCTAACTTGCATGATTTGAATGGAACTAACCTGGACTGACGCTGTTTTCAGCAGAATTGCCATGGTGTTATTTTTGTGCAGAAATAAAAGTTCTCGGAATTACCTGAAACTTCACGGAGAATATTTTTGGAATTTATAAAAATACTGGCGAAAGAATCAACACCAGGGGGCCCACACCCTGTCCACGAGGGTGGGGGTGTGCCCACCCCCCTGGGGGGCGCTCCCCTGTCTTGTGGGGCCCCTGAGGCTCCACCGACCTCAACTCCAACTCTATATATTCACATTCGGGGAGGAAAAAAAATCAGAGAGAAGGATTCAACGTGTTTTATGATACGGAGCCGCCGCCAAGCCCCAATCTCTCTCAGGAGGGCCGATCTGGAGTCCGTTCGGGGCTCCAGAGAGGGGAATCCGTCGCCATCGTCATCATCAACCTTCCTCCATCACCAGTTTCATGATGCTCACTACCGTGCATGAGTAATTCCATCATAGGCTTGCTGGACGGCAATGGGTTGGATGAGATTTATCATGTAATCGAGTTAGTATTGTTAGGGTTTGATCCCTAGTATCCACTATGTTCTGAGATTGATGTTGCTATGACTTTGCTATGCTTAATGCTTGTCACTAGGGCCAAAGTGCCATGATTTCAGATCTGAACCTATTATGTTTTCATGAATATATGTGAGTTCTTGATCCTATTTTGCAAGTCAGTAGTCACCTACTATGTGTTATGATCCGGTAATCCCGAAATGACAATAATCGGGACCACTCCCGGTGATGACCATAGTTTGAGGAGTTCATGTATTCACTAAGTGTTAATGCTTTGGTCGGGTACTCTATTAAAAGGAGGCCTTAATGTCCCTTAGTTTCCAATAGGACCCCGCTGCCACGGGAGGGTAGGACAAAAGATGTGATGCATGTTCTTTTCCATAAGCATGTATGACTATATTCAGAATACATACCTACATTACATTGATGAATTGGAGCTAGTTCTGTGTCACCCTATGTTATAACTGTTGCATGAGGAATCACATCCGACATAATTATCCATCACTGATCCATTGCCTACGAGCTTTTCACATATTGATCTTTGCTTAGTTACTTTTCCGTTGCTACTGTTACCGTCACTACAAAACCAATACTGTTACTTTTTCCACCGCTACCGTTATTCCATATTACTTTGCTACTAAATACTTTGATGCTGATATTAAGTCTTTTAGGTGCAGTTGAATTGACAACTCAATCGTAAATACTTGAGAATATGCTTTGGCCCCCCTTGTGTCAAATCAATAAATTTGGGTTGAATACTCTACCCTCGAAAACTATTGCGATCCCCTATACTTGTGGGCTATCACTGGTCATAGTGGGCATGTTACTAGTCTATGTTACTACCTTCATAGTGGGTAGTAACATATGGATGGTAACATGCAAGTCTTCATTAGAGATATAGATTCATTTTACCTCAGGGTGTGTTATGTTACAGTAACATATTATGTTACCACAAGCATCTCTTTCCTCATTAACTCCATGCCACATAAGAAATGTTTTCTTGGAATGTGCTATGTTACTAGTACCTAAGTTACTCCCACTATGGCTAGCCCAGCTAGCCAGCTTTTGCTTTTCCAACCTTGCCTGGTCAAACGGTTTAGTTCTTTTTCTTACCAGCCTTGCCCCGTGAAAATCATTGTCATGAGTGGGTTGCCGATTTTTCCATGCACGAAGTTTGTTGTCAGAAGCAAGCTGATCTGGCTCTCCTAAGCTAGCAAGGTGTTTCTAGCCCACCCAAGCTAGCTGGCCCACAAAAGCTAACACATTTTAACAGTTCCAAACGCCTAAACTTGCCCGGCTAGGCTATAAACTGGTCTTGCTAAGGATCCAAATGCTCCCTAAGTAACAACACTCACTAGCAACGAGGCCAGTAGGGGATTGAGATGTGAAATTAATGGACGACACCTAAACATTTTGGGAATATCTGATTTTCGTAAGATGACTTAACACCTACACGGAGGGAGTACTACTCCTCAGTCTAGGTTTGATGGAATATTCGTCACCTCTTCTCTTCTTGTACGTACTCCATTTGTATCTCACTTCCTGTGGCTTCGCACTCGCAGGATATTACTATTCTATGAACCTGTGTGTGTGTGTATGTGTTTAATAGCATGTGTGTGTTAGAGAGAGCGACACATCGACCTACTCCTACAGAGAGATGATGTGTAGTGTATGATTTAGCCACGAGAGTCGGTGCATCCTCTCGTTTCCGGGCGTCTGGTCGGGACAGGCGGACAGCTGCCACACCCGCTCCTGACCAGCCTGGCCCACCCAAAGCCCCTCCATCGCTCGCGTGGGCTTCTCGCCCGAAACGGTCAGCGCCGCTCCAAAGAATCTGTGCCGCATTCATGCTCGGGTAGAGCGGACGCGACCTTTCACTGGCGCCTGCGTTGAAGGGAGAAGCGGATTTAAGAGTGATGGTTGCTTCGTCCGTCCAACTTACTGCTGGGTCTATGTGATTTGACGGCTCATTGGTTATTATTACTGAGGTGGTATGATTGTTGGATGTCCCACGCTTTCGGCGAAAGGAGGTACTACTAGATTACAATTTTCTCCATTCTTACAGCAGAGGAGTGAAAAAGTAGTGAAAACACGCAGGCTCAGTGATTACATGGCCCACCTCACACTATCACCATATTTTCTGGACATCGTGCGACACCTAACTCTTTACATAGTACTAGTATATTACGTACTGTAATTTCTGAGCGAGATAAATTTGTACAATGCTATGAAGCTTCTAGCTTCTGTTTCATGTATCTTGCGTCCAAGGTTGCTCGTTGCAACATTTCATCAAATACAAAGGAGACTAACATGCATGCTATTTCATCTCAATGATTGACAGATCATAGCCAATATGTACTCCCTCCGTTCCAAAACGAGTGTCTCAACTTTATGCAAACTTTAGTACAAAGTTGTACTACCACTGGTACGCTCAGTCCTATGCAAGCGGTTTTTAATCCCTTTCTGCGATGGCATTTGGAACCGTTGCCTAGTGAGTGTGGGTAATAGGGGTGTCCTTCCCACATGACCCAAAAACCATCGGGGATATGCCCTCCTAGCACACACGCTTGGCAAAATGAGGTCGTGTGTGGCCGGCGAGCGCTCAAATACGGAAATATGTACAGTAGAGCTAAAAAAATACAATTATACAGAGAAATTGTTTCCGGTCGCCAATACATTCCACACAGTCAGTCCCCGCTAAATGTTTCCGTTCATATGTACAACCCACACAGTCGCTCCAAGGAAAACGTTTCCGTTCACAGGTACATCATACACAATTTTTCCCGTTAAATCGTTTGCGTTATTGAATGCATCACACACGGTCCATAGAAGAAACTGTGTGGCAAAGGTTGTCCATCACACACAGTTTTTATGTAGTAAATGTTTGTGCAAGGTGGCCTAACGCAAATAGTTTTCAAGAGAAAGTCGTGTGTGATTGTTCATTGATCCAACACGGTTTATTCCTACAAACTGTGTGCATTGCGTGATGTCATCACCGACGGTATTTTTTCAACAACCGTTTGCAATAGCAAAACCCAATTAGCAGGCTAATTATCTGATTATTCATAATCCATTTATTAATCTAATTGACATTTCATATTAAGCACACAATATATTTCATTTTCATAATTGAAATACATCGTAGTACAACATCATATAGCTTCAGCACTCAGCTACCCCATTACATAACTACACCAGGACCAAGTTTCACATGCAACATCTATAACCTTTCGAAATTAACATCATAGACGGTACATAGATAGATGTATCTCATCTGGAAAAGTGCTGAAGCAGAAGGCGAATATTGAGACTTCATTGATGTTGAAGGTCTTTGTAACTTTAGGCCAGTGCATGTGGATGATTGACTGTCCATCCTTCGTCCTCTTCAGGAACACCTCAATATTGAACCATGGGTGTTGTATGAATACCTTCCTCACCTCCAGACCATATAGGTGGTTCGAGAGTTAATCACCAGTGAACTGCTTTGGTAAGGCCTAAAAACAAGGATGTGCATAAATATCTTCTTTATATTGGAAATGGGGCAAATGAATAAAAAAGGCAAGGTATAATAGTTAGTACCATACTGTAGTGAACTGATGTCTTCTTCATTGTGCAGACAAAGATCTTGTTGTTTTTTGTCGCTAATATCTTTATCCTAACAATCTTTCTGAGTTTCTTGACTTAACTGATATTCATGGACAACTCATTTCCCCATATGCAAAAAGGGCCGAACAGTGGGTCAAAACCTCTAACAGGAGGACCTACATGTGCAAGACCAAATTGTTAAAAACCTAAATATTAGAATGGTTCCTGCAATTGCCCAATAATGTGCTATTAGACAACAGACCATGCACGTGCTAACCTCAATTGTAAACCTTAGTGCTCCCCATTGTTTCCCTGCAACACATATAAGGTAGTTAGTCATCAGGTTAAGTAAGAGTTCGCATGCTATCAGTAAAATATGTTGATGAAAAATAAGCACAATGCAGATTCATCAGATTAATTGAAGACACATGGAAAACCCATTTATCCAAACCAAACATGATTAAGAACTAGGAAATATAGCACTTGTATATATTTGTCATGTATTAAGTGCAGTCAAATTCGATTTATTCCTCACATGCACAACAATACAAAATTCTACCCATGACAAATGGACATCGTAGTGTAGAATTGAACCAAGAAGTTAGCTAAACACCATAACAAATGAACCAAACATTAACTGAGCACCACATTGCACAATATAACATACTCCTAATAGAAGATCAGACAGTTAACCAAACCAAGCATTATTAACAACTTGGAAATATAGCAATTGTATTTTTTGTCATGTATTTACTACAGCCAAATTCAATTTATTTCTCACATGTTATATAGTAACAGAATGCACCCACAACTATTGAACACCACATTGCAAAATTGAACTAAACAAAATAGTTAACTAAACAACACAACAAATGAACCAAACGTTAACTAAGCACCACATTGCACAATATAACATACTCCTAATAGAAGATTAGATAGTTAACCAAACCAAGCATGCTTAACAACATGGAATATAGAAATTGTATTTGTTTCTCATGTATTTAGTACAACCACTAGATTTATTTCTCACATGGTATACAATAAAAGAATGCTCCCACAACAATTGAACATCGCATTGCAGAATTGAACCAAACTACTAACTGCATCACGTCGTCGGTGCGCGAAGCTTCGACGGTGGCCTCGACGGTGAAGTGATCTTCCAAGATCTAGGGGTCGACATGAATGGCAGCCATCGCGACCTCATCCGCGCGTGCGGTCGGGATTTGCTTCTCCGCTGCTAAATAGTCCTTGGGATCCTGGCTATACTACATGCACCATAGCTTAGGGCGGCGCTTATTTGGTGGAGGGGTCAGTGATTTGGGTGGAAGGTGTCGCGCCGGTGGTCGGGGCATGTGGGATGTGGAAGGAGAAGGAGGATGGGGGTCGGGTGTCGATTACCTACCTGGATAGGCGAGGCCGAGCAGCATGGAGGAGGGTCACCGGCGAGCAGGCGGCGCTGCAAACAAAGAGTGAAGGTTTCAACTTGGAAAGGAAGGCTGAAACAAGGGAAATGTGACTTTTGGTAAGGGGGGTGGGGTGGTAGGTAGATATTTCTGTGGAAGCTGAAAATTTGGAATCACTTCAGCAAAAAAACTGGCGCGCAAAGTGTCATCAGACACGGTCCCTTATTCAGAACTGTGTACAATATGTGAACATCACAAACGATTCAGATAGCTTAACCCATGTGTGTTGAGTTTGAACGTCAAAAATTTTGGTTTGAATTTCCCTGGTTACAGCGGCCATCCAAGCCATTGCATAATTTGGGTACACAAAGGAGACTAATTTCTTAATCGAGCAAGTTCAGCAATTAAATAGAGCTAGCTGACCTAAACATTACTCTAACAAATTAAAGACCGGTGCCCTTAATTAAAAAAACAAAGAGTACTACTACGGCTGGTGCTCGTCGATCTCCGCCGCCGCCTCCATGTCCAGCTCATGCCTGACGGTCTCCTGGGGAAGGGGTTCCATGGCATCAATTGCACCATACTCGGGAAGCATCTCGCCATCCGCGTCCACCATATCTTTGGAATAGGCCTCCACGAGCTGGGCGTGGGCGGCCACGATCTGGGCTCTGGCGGGCTCCGTCATAGCAAGGTATGCCGCATAGGAATGGAAGGCTGCTGGAACTCTCTCGGTGATTGCCAACTCTTCGGCCGTCGGTTGCCGACCATTGTCACAGAGGCCTCGTTCGATTTGTGCGGTGACCACCACGAGCTGGGCGTGGACGGCCTCCACATGGTAGTGGGCGGCCTCCATCAGGGCTAAGGCCGCCGCTGCGGAACGGGCAACTGTTGTACTGCTCTCGCCAGTTGCTATCCCCGAGGCAGATGCTGCTGCCGCCGCCTGAGAAGCAATAGCGGCCGTTTGGGCTGCCTTGGCCGCCCGGACGCAGACTGCGGTCACCCTTACAAAGCTTGTTAGCATGCGCCTGGTGGCTACGGCCGCGCTCTCGCCGTAGTGGGCCGCCGAAGTTGCCCTCACGACATGGGTCCACGTCCCCATCTTTCACCAGCGACGAATGAACAGTGAAATGATGTTTGGGGAGTGAGCTAGTGTGCTTGACATGCCAGCTGTGGACTATAGCCGACGCACATTCTCGTGTAAGACATAGGCGTACTATACACCAACGACGCTCCAAGATATTTTGTGCTGCATCTCACATGGTTGGTGATAATAAATCATGTGCAATCTTCTTGATTTATCGTCTTGATTAGAATTACGTAATGTGGTCACAGGTACAAAGGATGGTGTTTGAATTGCTAGAACTTTTATCTACAGTGGACATGCAACTATAGGTGTGTCGTCAAAAAATGGAATTATTCAGGATTCATTTGGACGTTTTTATACATTCACTTGGTTTTGTAGGCATTTCAGGTGCATAATTCTAATTTGAACTACATGCACATGCTCCAGTGCATATAAACGGGTTCAAAAAACAAATATGGGTCCTTGGGTGCATGCTTATGTCCCATGCAAGAAATGGGAATGAATGTCACACACCCTGCCACCATCACTCGGCCGCAAATATTGAGGTACCCGGTTTTTAAATTCTAGTAAATCCAAAACTCGTTTGAAATTCATGAAACTTGGCATGCTATCATGGAGTGGCATCAACATGCCGTGGTAAAAAAATTCCCCATTTGGGGCAGGTTTGGGTATAAGCTTCTCACAAACCAGAGCTTCTCACAACAAGCGTGATGGTATCGGTAAGGAACGTGCCACCTTTGGGGACGAAATGATATCCGTTGCCTCATATTGCTTTCAAAAATTTTCAAGTGTCAACATAGAACAAAAGGAGTGTTGTGTTTAATTTTGGAATTTTTTCGGGGTTCGTTTGGACATTTTTATACATTAAGTGGGTTTCCCAGGCATTTTATGGGCATAATTCAAATTTGAACTACATGCACATTCTCCAACACATATAAACTGGTTCAAAAATCAAATATGTGTCCTTGGTTGCATGCTTAGGTCCCATGCAAGAAATGGGAATGAATTTCAAACACCCTGCCACCGTCACTCATCCGCAAACATTGAGATACCTGGTTTTAAAATTCTAGTAAATCCAAAACTCGTCTAAAATTCATGAAACTTGGCATGCTATCATGGAGCAGCATCAACATGCCATGGTAAATTTTTTGTCCCATTTGGGGCAGGTTTGGGCATAAGCTTCTCACGAACCAGAGCTTCTCACAGCAAGTGTGATGGTTTCGGTAGGGAATGTGCTACCTTTGGGGACGAAACGATATCCATTGCCTCTTATTGCTTTCAAAAAGATTCGAGTGTCAACATAGAACAACAAGAGTGTTGTGTTTAATTTTGGAATTTTTGGGGTTCGTTTGGACATTTTTATACATTAACTGAGTTTCCCAGGCATTTTATGCGCATAATTCAAATTTGAACTAAATGCACATTCTCCAGTGCATATAAACTGGTTGAAAAATCAAATCTATGTCCTTGGTTTCATGCTTAGGTCCCATGCAAGAAATGGGAATGAATTTCAAACACCATGCCACTGTCACTCGGCCGCAAACATTGAGATACCTGGTTTTTAAATTCTAGTAAATCCAAAACTCGTCTGAAATTCATGAAACTTGGCATGCTATCATGGAGCGGCATCAACATGTCGTGGTAAAATTTTTGTCCCATTTGGGGCAGGTTTAGGTATAAGCTTCTGACAAACCTTAGCTTCTCACAACAAGCGTGATAGTTTCGGTAGGGAACGTGCCACCTTTGGAGACGAAACGATATTCGTTGTCTCTTATTGCTTTGAGAAAATTTCGAGTGTCAACATAGAACAACAGGAGTGTCGTGTTCAATTTGGGAATTTTTCGGGGTTTGTTAGGACATTTTTATACATTAATTGGGTTCTCCAGGCATTTTATGTGCATAATTCAAATTTGAACTACATGCACATTCTCAAGTGCATACAAACTGGTTGAAAAAACAAATATGTGTCCTTGGTTGCATGCTTAGGTCCCATGCAAGAAATGGGAATGAATTTCAAACACCCTGCCACCGTCACTCGGCCGCAAAAATTGATATACCTGGTTTTTCAATTCTAGTAAATCCAAAACTCATCTAAAATTCATGAAACTTGGCAATGCTATCATGGAGCAGCATCAACGTGCCGTGGTAAAATTTTTGTCCCATTTGGGGTGGGTTTGGGTATAAGCTTCTCACAACAAGCGTGATGGTTTCGGTAGGGAACGTATCACCTTTGGGGACGAAACGATATTCGTTGCCTCTTATTGCTTTCAAAAATTTTCTAGTGTCAACATAGAACAACAGGAGTGTTGTGTTTACTTTTGGAATTTTTCGGGGTTCATTTGGACATTTTTATACATTAACTGGGTTTTCTAGGCATTTCATGTGCATAATTCAAATTTGAACTACATGCACAAGCTCCAGTGCATATAAATTGGTTGAAAAATCAAATCTGTGTCCTTCGGGGCATGCTTAGGTCCCATGCAAGAAATGGGAATGAATTTCAAACACAAGGGCACTGTTGATTGTCGGCAAAACATTGATATACCTGGTTTTGAAATTCTAGTAAATCCAAAAGTTGTCTGAAATTCATGAAACTTGGCATGCTATCATGGAGCGGCATCAATATGCCGTGGTAATTTTTTTCCCATTTGGGGCAGGTTTGGGTATAAGCTTCTCACAACAAGGGAGATGGTTTCGGTAGGGAATGTGCCACCTTTGGGGACGAAAATATATCCGTTGGCTCTTATTGCTTTCAAAAAATTTCTAGTGTCAACATAGAACAACATGAGTGTTGTGTTTATTTTTGGAATTTTTCGGGGTTCGTTTGGCCATTTTTATACATTAACTGGGTTTTCTAGGCATTCATGTGCATAATTCAAATTTGAACTACATGCATAAGCTCCAGTGCATATAAATTGGTTGAAAAATCAATTATGTGTCCTTCAGGGCATGCTGAGGTCCCATGCAAGAAATGGGAATGAATTTCAAACACCAGGGCACTGTTGATTGCCGGCAAAATGTTGAGATACATTGTTTTTAAATTCTAGTAAATCCAAAACTCGTCTGGAATTCATGAAACTTGGCATGCTATAATGGAATGGAACCCGACATGCTTTGGTATTTTTCGTGTCCATTTTGAGAGAAGGCGCACTCGAATAACAGCCAACAAAGGCATTTTGAAACAAATAGCTGGCAATGTAACATCTCAAATGTTTTGTATACTTCAAATTGTGTGCGTTCTGTTAACCATTCACATGATGCCACGCCTCACTCTTTCAATGGCTAGGAGGTGTTGTGTGGACTGGTGCTTGAGTGCTTGACTAAACGGAAGGCGTGCCGATAGCTTCCCCATGAAGCCAAGAGAAAATGTGCCGAGTAGGATTTCTGCAGCTCTTGATCGCAAATGTTTTAGATAGAACACCCGTATGCAAAGTGAGAGCTATGGTCTTCCCCCTTAAGTCAAGGGAAAATCCACAGCGCGGGATGTGTGCATCCCTTCAACGCAAACGGTTTTTTGGATGACCCGTGTGCAACCACGTACAAAAAATTTGGTACGGTTTGCATCTGTCATATTGGGTATGCTGCCATTTGTCAAACTAGAAAGATTTACATTTGTTGATCTAGTAACATTGCCATTTGTCAATCCTTGTAACACTGTGATTTGTCAAAATATGCAGCTAGAAATCACTAGCACTATCTAATTTTTGCAACTAAAATTTAGAAATTAAGCATAGATTTCATTTATAGATTAAACAGTCGTTCTTAATTTATACAAACAGTTCAACTCGACAGCTGAACCAACCAAAATTTTCCCCAATTGTTTCCAACCACGTAATGAAATAGCTAGTTCAACTATATATACTAGCTAATTTTAAGTACGTTGTACAGTTCAACCCCACATCTATAGTCAGATGAACTGAAAAAATAGCCCCTAAATACTACTACCACGGAGGGGCTTTGTGCTACTTCCGGTAGCCTCTCCTCTACCGAGCACGCTCAGTAAGAGGCAGAGGAGGAGGAGGAGCCTACCGACGAGCTGGAGAAATGCAATACGGTGCATGCCGCTACTGCGCGTTCAGTGACGCCCGCCAGCTCGAACGCCCACTGCCGCTCCAGACGATCCCTCTCGAAGCGGCCGGACTTCTCATAGATCACCTGATTCCTCGCCTTTGGGTCGGCGTGTGCTGCGGCCATGGCTGTGGTAAGGCTCTTTGTGTGCTCGACGAGGCGCTCCTCCTCCTCCCGCAGGAACTCGATGTAGTGCGCAAGGTCGCTAACGCATGTGCGGGCCTCCACCTCCGCCTTCCTCGTTCGACCAGTGGTGGTGGAGCGGGTGATGATCCCAGTGGTCGACGGTGGGCCAGCGGCCATGGCAGCCGACGATGGGGTGGCGGCCATGACCACCAACTCCCGCCTTCGAGCCGCGGTGGCGAAGCGGGTGATGGACACGGTGGCCGACAGCGGGGTGGCGGCCATGACGGCCACCTCCTGCCTTCGGGCTGCAGCGACGGAGCGGGAGATGGCCCTGGCTTTCGACGGTGGTGTGGCGGGAGCGGCGGCCGGCAACAGTTGCCGACGGGAAGTGGTGGCCGAGCGTGTGGCGAGTGTTTCGCGCACACCCAACAGGGACTCCACACGCACTACACTACGCCGGGGACTGCGCCGCCGCCGCGGTGTAGCCTCCCAGCTGGAGGTATCCTCTGATGACGGCGGAGTGGCTGAGCGACGACGACGGAATGGTGCCATTGGCGACTGTGGGAGAAGCACATGAGATAAGCTACAGGGAGCGAGGTGAAAATGGGATGCAGGACTCGCCGTCCATGAGGGTTTTTATAGCAGGCCGGTAAGCATTGGGATTTTGGGGGATTTCACTGAGTCAGGCGGGAAGCTTGCGCAGGAACCTGCGAGGTTGCATGGAAACGGGCTCACCGACGATTCATTAGCGCCACCGTTTGGCCAAAAGAACGCCCCTGCGCGATGCGCATGCTTGCGTTGTAAGCCGTCTGCGGCAGCGGTGTGACAAGACGTGCGAGAGGAGGACGAAAGGACACATACACATACGGTTAATACAGACAAACGTTTGCGATTTAGTTACCTACTATACCCCCATCCTGGTTTATAAGTAGGATTTAACTAATAAAATATGAATGCGTGTCGCCAAAGATTATATCGTTGGAGTCGTATTTGAACATAGTTTCCAGCTATACAATTTTTGTAACATGCATTAAAACTTTTTTGGTTAAATTTAAGGTTACATACCAACAAGCGTTTGCCTGCTACACACACGGCTTATTCCATCACAAATAGTTGGGATGGATCAACTGTATGCCACGTATCGCACACGCAACTCTAATCTAATTCGTGCTTAATATATCCGACATCGCTCGCACAGTTCGTCGTATTTGCCATGTATCACTGTGCCGGCCTCTGCTCGCGTCCCTCCGCAAGCTCTGCTCGCTGTTAGGCGCTGCAGCGCGCTCAGCTCGCGTCCGTGGTGCGCTCGGCTTGTGGACAGCTTTTCCTTGCGTGTTCAACTACTATATGCATATATATATATATGGTTGCTCGCCGTTGAGGCGACCGCGGAGCGCTCTACTCGCGTCCCTCCGTGTGCGCTCTGCCAGCGGTTGGGCATGCGCAGGATCACGTCGGGGGACCCATATGCATGTGGTTGTGCCACGCGCATTGCCATGCGATGCAGTTACGTGCGGCACGATGGAGTTACATGCTGCAAATTAGAACTGCCATCAGGGCTTGCCGATATTCCTGGCCATCCGGCTTCCCTTTTAATTCCCACGGCCATTATAACCTTAGTCTCTTCAACCTTCCGATCGCGCCCCACAAGAGAACAAGAACACCCACAACGACACATAGAGAGGGGATGTCCAGTGGCGCTACAATGGAGTTCGGCGAGCATAGAGTGGAGACCCACACGAGGGAGACGGATCTCTCGGTGGCGTACACCATCAACCCGGCCGTGGTGGATGACTACATCAACAGCGTTGAGCAGTTGCTTGCTCGAGACAAGTACAAGGTGGTCGGCATCGACCTCCACTACACCACCGGTTGTCCCAGCATAAATCAGAAGGTTGCCGTCGCCCAGTTGTGTGTAGGCCATCATGTCCTCATCTACCACTACTGCATGGCCACAGAGCCTTGCGACCGTTTCAACAGGTTTGTTAACAGCATCGAATACAAGTTTGCCACGATGGAAACCACCAACGATGTAAATGCGCTTCGTGTTACGGGCTTGGCCTGCAAGAACCTTGTCGAAATCTGTGACCACTACAGGGTCTGTGGCAGCATGAAGAAGGACTCCCTGGTCGAACTCGCCTCGACCATCATCGACCCCTACTATGAAAATATGAAGCAGGATGCCCAGAGAACAAGTCCCCTGTCCTGGCACAGGGCCTGGATGCAGAAACTGGATGAACCTCACCTTAGGTTCGCAGCCAAGAGTGTGTACACATGCCACGAGATGCACAGGCGAACCGTTGACATGAGGAAGTGCCTCGTTACCAAAATCGACAAGCCCGGATCGAGCCACAAGTATTGCAAGCGCCACAAGAATTAGATGTAAGTGCATCTAATGCCCCTTTGTGATTTTTGTGTATTGAAGACTTATAGGTTAAGGGACTCATGTGTTTGTGAGTGTACACAGGTCTATAAGTCTATGAGGAGTTTTATATTTACAGAGAAAGTCGACCCCTAAAAATGAATGTCTTCAACTGAAGACTTTGGATTTTTGAAGACTTTGAAAGTGAAGAAATTGGTGTGACCGTGAAGACTTGATATTCATACGAGGAATGTGAAGCGTGAAGACTTTTGTTTTCGTAGTTTCATTTTCTCTTTCTTGAGTCATAGGAAACACCATACTATTAAAGGGGGTCGAGGTAAAACTAAGGAAAAGTTTCCAGGTGATGCTCATCTCAAAATCCTACACCTACCAATCCCTTCGATTGAAGCCATTGGAAATCTCATACAATTCAGTCATTTTCTTCAGTGACAGAGACGAAGTTCTTCTGATCTCTGAGGAATTTGTCCTGACTGAGGAGTTAGGATTTCGCCAGTGCAAACTGCCCACAAGTGAGGAGCATGATAACCCTGAGGAATTTGATAGTCAAATTTCCGACCGTTGCTGTGCTACGCGCCAGCTGTCCCAAAATATCTACCCACCCAACGGTCATATCATTGAAGGGCATTTATGTCTTATCATGTCGGGCTGCTCCCTAGGCTTTAAATAGCCGCCCCTACAACCACTAGCTGGTTGGCTGCTCCGCAAGAAACTGACACTTGTCATTGAGAGCATCCCATCCTCTGAGGACTTTGAGAGAAAATCATCAAGTGAGGAAAAACCAAAAACCCCAAACCAAACACCTACAAACCAAAGTGATTGAGCATCACTGAAGATATTGTTCCTGTGTGGAACCGACACTTGTTACCTTTAAGGACTGTGCATCCTCCAAACAGTTAGGCGTCATGGTCTAGAGCATCCAAGAGGAAATTGTGGATCGCCGGGTGACCAAGTTTGTTAAGATTGGAAGTCACCTAAAGACTTACCACGAGTGATTGGACGAGGTCTGTGTGCCCTTAGTTTAAGGAGAATACGGTGAGGATTGTCTGTCCGAGACTATGTGTCCTCAGGTTTAAATACCTAGCCGCTCTAACCAGACGTACAACTATCACAGCACTTGGAACTGGTCTACCAAATCATTGTCTTCACCAAGCTTACTGGTTCTATTTCCTCAACCCATTCATTTCCTCATTACTGTGTTGTGTGCTTGTTCATATCTGTTTGAAGGCTTTGACTGAAGACTTTCCCAATTTCCTCAATTCAATTTCTTCAGTATGTTTGTCTTCCTCCTGTTTTATCCTGTGCTTACGCTTTTTGTACTCTATGTCTTGTTTTCAATTCATCATGATGTCCATGCTTATGTTATGTCAT
The DNA here is from genome assembly GCF_018294505.1 of Triticum aestivum. Lineage (NCBI taxonomy): Eukaryota > Viridiplantae > Streptophyta > Magnoliopsida > Poales > Poaceae > Triticum > Triticum aestivum. The sequence goes on along the minus strand of NC_057803.1, from coordinate 441,197,329 downwards.
GTCTGCATCTGAGTACTTATTCCGCTGCAAGTAGTTCTTCGCTCAGGAATTTCCTCACCCTGAAATTCCTCAGTGAAGAATTTATAAAAATCTCCTATTCACCCCCCTCTAGTCAACTTAACGCACTTTCAATTGGTATCAGAGCGAGGTACTCCCTTGTTCTGTGTGATTTTGGTTTAACCGCCTGGAGCTTTAGTTACGTCGACCGCAGGTATGATCAAGGTTTCTGTTGGGTGTCCTACCTTCGATGGGACGGACTACCCCAACTGGAAGAATAAGATGCACATGCATCTTGAGGCAATTGACAACGATCTTTGGTACACTGTTGAAAATGGCGTTCCCTCTATCACTCCTACCATCAACGCTGCTGATGTGAAGAGATTCAAGAAACTCGACTCTCAAGTGAAGAACATCATATGTGGCCATTTGAGCAAAGGGCAGTATGGCAGAGTGAGTGCTTTGGAGACACCAAAGCTTACCTACGACATGCTGTTCAAGGTCAATGAAGGAGTCTCAACACAGCGTGACTCTCGAGTTGACGTTCTTCGCAATCTCTTCAACCGCTTCAAAAGACTTGACAATGAAAATGTTCAGCAAACCTTCGATTGCCTCACTGGCATTTCAAATGAGCTTCAAGCCCTTGGTGCCTCTGACATCACCGACCACGAGGTGGTGAAAAAATTGCTTCGATCGCTTGATTCCTCATTTGACACCCTTGCACTGATGATACAAGAACGAGGAGACTACAAGTCACTTGATCCCACTGACATCCTCGAAAGGCTAAACACTCATGAGTTCCAGCTTGCTGAGAAGAGAGATCTCTATGGACCAAGCTATGGCAGATCATGAGCTCTGAAGGCCAAGGCAGTGTCTGAATCTGAAGGTGAAGATCCTGGTAGAAGTCTTGGTGATCCTGAAGAACTGAGCCAGGAGCTAGCAATGCTCGGGAGGAAATTCCAAAAGTTCTCAAGACGTGGTCATTTTGGAAAATCCTCAAGTAGTGATGACTTAAGATCAGATTCCTCATCCCGTGATTACAAGAAGAGACTTTGCCACAAATGCAAGAAACCCGGTCACTACATTCAAGATTGTCCTCAGTGGGAAAAGGAATCAAAGAAGAAGAAGTACAAGGACTACCGTTTTGATGATTCAAAGAAGAAGAAGAAATCTTCAAAGACCTCTTCATCAAAATCTTCAAGGTCTTCATCTCACAAGAAGAGAAACTCCAAGAAGGCTCGGGCATTCATTGGCAAGGAAATGGACTCTAAGGCTGAATCTAAGGAAAATGAGGAAGAGGAGGAATCTGAGGAGTCAGACTCTGGTGTGGCGAGTCTAGCCCTTGCTATCGTGTTCGTTAGCAATTCCATCTTCAACTCTAAGGAAAGGGACCTCCCCAACACCACTGACGACGGCGATGATGACTACGCTCCCACCTATTGCTTCATGGCAAAAGGTGCAAAGGTACTCAAATATCCCTCCTCTGAATCAAGTGAGGATCACACTAAAACTTTGACTGAAAATCTTCAGAGACTTCAGACTAAATTTGATAACCTTCAGAGTCATCATAACACTCTCTTATCTGATCATGAGAAGCTTTCTTATGAATTTCTTCAAAGAAAGCAAGATCTTGAGTAGTTAAGAGTGAGTTATGAAGATCTTTAGAAGGAGCGTGATTCATTACTTGCTCAACAAATCAGCGCTGCTCAGAAAGAGTTTAATCCTCCATGGTTGAAGTGCATTGAACATGAATCTACTAATTCTTCACCTGAATGTTCAAATGCTTCTATTGCTGTAAATTCTTCACCTGTCTATGCTATCACTAATTCCTCATCTGAGGATGCTACTAGTATCACTAACCATGCAGGGCTGAAGGAATTGTGTGTGATAGGCATGTACAAAAGCCTCAAAGGGCATCAGGCTCTTTGTGATGTGCTGAAGAAGCAGATCCTCAACAGGAACCCTAGGAAAGAGGGTATTGCCTTTGAGAGGAAACTCAATGCGGATGGGACCTACTGGAAACCTGCGCAGTATCCCAAAACCTCGTGGGTTGCTGCAAAGGTACCTTCAGTGGATCCATCTACTTTATCTGGCTTTACATGTGAATCTTCATATTCTTCTGATGAATCATTTAACTCCAATTACAAACTGTTCAAAAATCAGGATGGTGAAGTATTTGCTAGATATGTTGGCACTAACTGCAGGAACGACCCCCCTATGAAGAAAATCTGGGTTCCCAAAAGGTGCCTTAAAAGTCTTCAGGTAAATGTCATCATGACACCACCTACGAATAATAGGAACCCCAGATGAAACTCTTCATATGGACCAAATTCCTCAAAAGGATCAAAGTCCTCACATGAACATCATCGTGCTAACACCTCTGTTTCGCAGGGAAAGGCTAAGGATTATGGATATGTGCACTATTCTTCAAATCATTATGTTCATAAATCCTCAAAGAATTTCTCTGCTTACTCATATGCTTACCCTAACCCCTCTTATGCGAAATGAAGTGGACTGGCATCTATGCCACCTTTCTCTTATGGAGCTCGCAAAATGATGAACTCTTTGCCACCCCTTCAGATGTGGGTGGTGAAGAAAAAGAACTAATCTCTTATGCAAGGTCAGGTCTCCAAACGAACTTAAACGTCTGAACAATTTGTTGGAGACCTAAATATGCTTGAGAGGATGCATGCTAATCATGAAGAAATGAATTTTCATTTGTCACGCCCTCACATTGCTATATCTGTTCTATTGCTTGATGAAATTGATCTGATGAGTTGATGTCATATTCTTCACTAATGAAGTATATGAGTTCTTAAGTTGCACTAATTCATCTGCAGGATGATCAACCCAAAGCCACTGAGTGGGTCCTCGATAGTGGATGCACAAATCACATGACCAGTGATAAGAATCTATTGATGGACCCTCCCTTATCTCCATCGCATCTGAAGGATATCACCTACGCTGACAAAGACAAAAGCAAGGTATTGGGTCTAGGTAAGGTTGCAATCTCAAAGGATCGACACATGGACAAAGTCATGCTTGTCGAGTCCTTAGGGTTCAACCTCATGTCCGTCTCAATGCTTTGTGATCTTGATATGGTTGTCATCTTTGGCAAGTATCGATGTGTTGTGATCATCAAAGCTGATAATTCCAAAGTCTTCGAAGGCTTTAGGAGAGGATACTTGTAGTTGTTGATTTCTCTATAGGACCACAACCTGCTACATGTCTACTTGCAAAAGCTTCAGAAGGCTAGCTATGGCATCGACGACTTGGTCATGCTGGGATGAGGAACTTGCACACGCTCGCGAAGAAAAATCATGTCATTGGCATCGAGGGTATCAAATTCCTCAAGGGCCATTTGTGTGGAGCTTGTGAAGCTGGAAAGTTGACCAAGGCCAAGCATCCCTCAAAGACCATCATGACTACCACTTGTCCATTTGAATTGCTTCACATGGATCTTTTTGGCCCTACTCACTATGACACATTTGCTAATGCTGCATCTTTATATGGCTTTGTCATTGTTGATGATTATTCTCGATATACATGGGTGCATATCATCACTTACAAAACTGAAGTGCAGGAAGTCTTGAAACAATTTTCCTCGAGGGCTTCAACCAACTTTGGTGTGAAGATCAAGCACATCAGAAGTGACAATGGAACTGAGTTCAAGAACACCAGTCTCGATGACTATCTTGATGAACTTGGTATTACTCATGAATTATCTGCTCCCTATACTCCTTAGCAAAATGGCATCGTGGAGTGCAAGAATGGGACTCTTGTTGAGATGGCCCACACTATGCTTGATGAGCACAAGACACCTCCTCACTTCTCGCCTGAGGCAATTGATACTGTGTGCCACATCATCAACAGAGTATATCTTCACAAATTCTTCAAGAAGACTGCATATGAATTCCTCACTGACAAGAAACCCAATGTGAGTTATTTCAAAGTCTTCGATGCTAAATGCTGGATTAGATATCCTCATCACAGTTCTAAATTTGCACCGAAAGCACATGAAGGTTTTATACTTGGTTATGGTAAGACTCGCACACCTACAGAGTCTTCAACACCTATCACCACAAGGTTGTTGAAACAGTAGATGTGCAGTTCGATGAGACTAATGGCTTGCAAAGAGAGCACTTACCTCCTGTGATAGATGAAATGCCTCCTAAGGAATCCATTAAGTTCAAGGCTACTGAGGATGTCATTCCTACCAAAGAATCTGCTGAAGAAGTCATTCCAGAACATGAAGAACATCATGTTGGTGCACCTGAAGAAAATGGCTCTGAATAAAATGCTGAGAAAATTCCTCATCGTCAACCAGCTCATCCTCGCGTCACTAATGAAGTGCAGATTGAGAAAATCATCAGCGACATCAACACACCAGGTCCTCTCACACGCTCAAAAGCTTCACATTTATCTAACTTTTGTGGGCACTTTGCTTTCATCTCTATCACAGAGCCCACTAAGGTAGATGAAGCATTTCTGGAGCCCGAGTGGATTCAAGCTATGCAAGAGGAACTACATCAGTTCGAGCTCAACAATGTATGGGAACTTGTCAAGCGACCAGACCCTCGCAAGCACAATATCATCAGCACAAAATGGACCTACCGCAACAAGCAAGATGGAAATGGCCTTGTGGTGAGGAATAAGGCATGACTTGTAGCTCAAGGCTACACACAGGTTGAAGGAATTGATTTCGATGAAACTTTTGCACCTGTTGCTAGACTGTCGGTGTACAAAAGTAGGGGCTCTCCTTTTGACCCCTTTACTTGTGCACGGGCAGTCAGAGCCACGCACTGCGGCCACACTTAGCAGGGCAGAGGAAGGAAGCCAGAGAGAAGCCAAAGCACAAGACAACCAAGGCGACGCCAAGACCAGAAGTTCATGAGGGCAAGAGGGCGAGGTGGACTCCCTCAGCAAGATCCTTGCCAAGGTGGCCCCCCGTAGCCCCGGTGTCGGTGTCAAAACCGGCAGATCTCGGGTAGGGGGTCCCGAACTATGCGTCTAGGCCGGATGGTAACAGGAGGCAGGGGACACAATGTTTTACCTAGGTTCGGTCCCTCTTGATGGAGGTAAAACCCTACATCCTGCTAGATTAATATTGATGATATGGGTAGTACAAGAGTAGATCTACCACGAGATCAGAGAGGCTAAACCCTAGAAGCTAGCCTATGGTATGATTGTATGTTATGGTTGTTGTCCTATGGACTAAAACCCTCCGGTTTATATAGACACTAGAGAGGGTTAGGGTTACACAAGGTCGGTTACAAAGGAGGAGATATTCATATCCGTATTGCCTAGCTTGCCTTCCACGCCAACTAGAGTCCCATCCGGACACGAGACAAAGTCTTCAATCTTGTATCTCAATAGTCTAATAGTCCGGCCAATGGAGATAGTCCGGCTGTCTGGAGACCTCCTAATCCAGGACTCCCTCAGTAGCCCCCGAACCAGGCTTCAATGACGATGAGTCCGACGCGTAGTATTCTCTTCGGCATTGCAAGGCGGGTTCCTCCCCAAATTCTGTGTACCTGTCAAAATAATGTCCGGTTTCTTGTGAATGTTTGTACCCCCTCGGCTTCTACGCCCAATAATGGCCACTCTCCACGTGTCGAGCGAATGTGAAGAGCCAGGGTGTTTTCACATTTACCCCCCTAGCTATGTGAATGAGCCGCCTATTTAAAAAGTAGAGGATTCAGATCCAAATCACACCATCCTCCCTTGGCGAGCCTTCATCGGAGCGTACCTGACAGAGATCCATTCCATCATGGCCGGTCGACTATAACACCCTCGATGCGACTATATCTCCCACGTGTCGAGGCACGACTTAGAGGCATAATCGCATTGAAGGCATATGTCGCAAGTTAGGCAATCTTCACAACATCCCATGTAATATATATAAATAAAAGGGGAGATAACATAGTTGGCTTACACTCGCCACGTCAATCAAGTACATAAATAACATTACATCATCCAAACACTCATGGCCCGTCTACGGCGCCAAAATAAAAGAGAACCCAACATGCGACACGGTCCCGATCACCCCCAACTGGGCACCACTACTGATCATCAGGAAAGGAAACATAGTAACGTTGAGAGTCCTCATCGAACTCCCACTTGAGCTCAAACGCGTCTCCTGGAGCGGAATCATCAGGCCCTGCATCTGGTGTAATAGTAATCTGTGAGCCACAGGGACTCAGCAATCTCGCACCCTCGCGATCAAGACTATTTAAGCTTATAGGTAAGGCAAGGTAAAAATATATGTGGAGCTGCAGCAAGCGACTAGCAAATATGGTGACTATCCTGTTCGTAAAAGAGAGCGAGAAGAGGAGGCAAAGCGTGAGCGAGAAACTAGAGAACAACCTGCGCAAGCATTTCTCCAACACCATGTCCACTTCCCGGGCTCCGCCGAGAAGAGGCCATCACGGCAACACACTGAGTTGATTCATTTTAATTAAGTTAAGGTTCAAGTTATCTACAACCGGACATTAAAAAATTCCCATCTGCCCATAACCGCGGGCATGGCTTTCGAAAGTTCAAATCCCTACAGGGGAGTCCCAACTTAGCCCATGACAAGCTCTCACGGTCAACGAAGGAATAGACCTCCTCCTAAGACGTTCCGATCAGACTCGGTATCTCGGTTATTCAAGACACTTCGACAGGTTAAAACAAGACCAGCAACACCGCCCGAATGTGCCGACAAATCCCGATAGGAGCTGCACATATCTCTTTCTCAGGGCTCACTCAGATGAGCGCTCCATACAACTAAAACCAAACCTCGAGTTTCCCCGAGGGGGCGCTGC
>NC_057803.1:441187998-441190321 GCF_018294505.1 Triticum aestivum | reverse complement strand
GGGGGGGGGGGGGTTTAAAATAAGATGACCCTCGGGCTCCGGAAACCCAAGGGAAAAGAGGCTAGGTGGAAAATGGTAAAACCAAGGTTGGGCATTGCTGGAAAAGCTTTAATCAAGGTGAACTATCAAGGGGTTCCCATTATAACCCAACCGCGTAAGGAACGCAAAAATCGGGGAACATAACACCGATATGACGGAAACTAGGGCGGCAAGAGTGGAACAAAACACTAGGCGAGAGGCCAAGCCTTCCACCCTTTACCAAGTATATAGATGCATTAAAATAACATGGCAATATAATGATATCCCAACAAGCAAATAAATGTTCCAACAAGGAACGGCCTTCAATCTTCACCTGCAACTAGCAACGCTATAAGAGGGGCTGAGCAAAGCGGTAACATAGCCAATCAACGGTTTGCTAGGACATGGTGGGTTACTGGTTTGACATGGCAATTTGGGAGGCTTGGAATCAGTGGTAGGTATCATAGCAATGGCAAATCAAAAGAGCGAGCAAATCTAGCATAGCAAAGATAGTAGTGATTTCGAGGGTATGATCATCTTGCCTGCACAGTTGTCAGAGTTGACTGGATCCTCGAAAGCAAACTCAACGGGCTCCTCGTTAGCGAACTCGTCTCCCGGCTCTACCAAAACAAGACAAACAAGCAACATGGACACAATCAACCACGTGCAAGGAACAAACGAAATGATGCAAAGATGGAATGCTATGCGGGATGCGATGCGGGATGCATATGCAAGATCTGACAAAGGATGCATGAACCTGGCCTCAACTTGGAAATCCAAGTGTGCCACTGGAAAGATGAGATGAAATCGCTTGAAAACGATATAAAGAACGCCGGAATCGGAGTTACGGTTCGGAAATGGCAAGCGATTCAAATATGACACCAGTCTGCGATTTACAGCAAGTAGCCATCTAAATGCAACGAGATGTACATGCTAAAGCACCCAAACATGACAAAAAAATACATGGCAGGGATGAATTCATGATTCTTAACAAAAGTCTAGCACTGAGCTACGGCCAATTCATCCATTAACATGTTCAAACAAGCATGGCAAAAATGCATATGGTAAACAGATTTCAGACTTAGTGAAATTAACACTTGTCTGGAATTTCGGATCTGGTAGCACTCTTCGGAGCATCAAAACTACATGCTACAGGACCTGAACATGGCAAAGTAAAGCATGGCAAGGAGCTACTCAAAGATCTTAACAAAAGTCCCTTAGTGACCTTGAACCAAAAGGGATCCGAAAATACAATTGCAAGCATGTGAACATGGCAAAAACATAACCAGTTTTCAGACTTGGTGAAAACCGGCACATGCTGAAACATATCTCAAGTAGGCATGTTTACGAGCTCGATGCACTCACTACAGAGCAAGTCATGACCAACTAAGCATGCATCCATCAAGAATACACAAAATGCAAGCTAGACCTGACAAGAACAATAGCATAGCATGCACGACTCAACTACAACATCATCGGCAAAATTGCAAACAAGTTGACAATCTGCCCAGGTTCACAAAGTATCAAAAGTAGAGCTTGATTGACTCAAGCTAGGGTGCTCCATAAATTCAAACAAAGGCATGGATGGATAGAGCACTACAATATTAACAAAACATCCTTATTGATCATCCTCAAAAGAGGCACGGATCACTAGGAAACAACATGAACATATGAGATAAACAGCTCAAGGACTTAGTGGAATTGCTAAGTCCCTGAAATCAGAATTACCAAGTGCCTCACTTGGTAAGCTTGTGCTAGTCACCACAAACACCACAAAAATACATGGGTTGCACCTCTGGAAAGATGACAAAACCCTTAACAAAACATATGTATTACTCATGGTCATAACATGCACACAATAATCATGGCAAAAATGACAAAAAGCTAAATGGAGTAGCAGATCTGACAAATAACTCAAGTAGCACTCTTCTAACAACATTTCGGGCATCAAGATGAACTCAAATGAAAATGATGCAATGGGATGAAATGATGTACTCTCTGAGATGAACATTTTGATATGCTATATGCCCAAAACGGAGCTACGGATGCAGAGTTATAGCATGATGAAAATGGGCACATGGATTAAGGTTTCGAGAGAAAAAGTCAACCCGAGGAGATATTTTCAGATCTGGATCGCACGCGGATCGAGGTTCGACGGAGGAGTCGCCGGAGTTCTTGCCGGACTTGATGAAGGCGATGACGGACCAGGGCAAGGAGGAGGGCGGCGGGCGGCCGGAGAGGTCACTGGACGGTGGCGGTCACCGGGCGGCGGGGCGGCGCCGGGCGGAGGCGGCTGGAGGCGGCG
>NC_057803.1:441180520-441187570 GCF_018294505.1 Triticum aestivum | reverse complement strand
GGCCGGATCTGGGCTTCCCGGCCCGCGGCAGCAGCGAGCGGCGGGCGCCACGTGGCATGCCCGGAGTGGCTGCGGGCGGCGGCGCGCAGGTCGGACACGTCCGACTCGGTGCGGACGTTGTCCGGCGGCGCGAGGAGGAGCGGATCTAGGGTTTTTGACGAGGGGGATCCGGAATTTCGGGGAGAGACCTATTTATAGGCATAGAGGAAGCTAGGAGAGTCCAAATGAGATGCGGTTTTCAGCCAGGCGATCGTGATCGAACGCTCTAGATGATGGAGCAGGTTTAGGTGGGTTTTGGGCCAAATTGGAGGGGTGTTGGGCTGCAACACGCACGATGCCTTTTCGGTCCCTCGGTTAACCGTTGGAGTATTAAACGAAGTCCAAATGATACGAAACATGACAGGCGGTCTACCGGTAGTAAACCAAGGCCGCTTGGCAAGTCTCGGTCCAATCCAGAAATGTTTAATCTCCACACACGAAAGAAAGGTAGAAATGACCACCGAAGGAGAACGAAGCGCCGGAATGCAAAACGGACAACAAGGAAATTGCTCGGATGCATGAGATGAACACGTATGCAAATGCAATGCACATGATGACATGATATAAGATGCATGATAATGATAACAACACACGGAGACAAAGACCCGAACCCGAGAAAATAAAATAACTTAACGCCGGAAACGGCAAGAGTTGGAGTACAAATTGGGAGAGTTACATCCGGGGTGTTACAACACTCCACCACTACGAAAGGATCTCGTCCCGAGATCTAGGACTGAAAGAACGTCGGGTATTTAGAACGGAGGTGATCCTCACGTTCCCAGGTAGCTTCACGGTTGGAATGGTGTGACCACTTGACTTTGAGAAATTTGATTGACTTGTTGCGAGTCTTGCGTTCCGTCTCTTCAAGAATAGCAACTGGGTGCTCACGATAGGAGAGATCTTCTTGGAGCTCAATGTCCTCGAAGTTGACGGTGCGGTCAGGAGTCTTGAAGCACTTTCGAAGCTGAGAGACATGGAACACGTCATGAACATTTGCAAAGTTTGAAGGAAGCTCGAGTTGATAGGCGAGATCGCCTCTCTTGTTGACAATCTTGAAAGGTCCCACATATCTAGGGGCAAGCTTCCCTTTGATACCGAAGCAACGAGTACCTTTCATAGGAGAGATACAGAGGTAAACATGATCTCTGATCTCGAAAGCCAAATCACGGTGCTTACTATCATAGTAGCTCTTCTGGCGGGATTGGGCTGCTTTGAGGTTATCTCGAATGACTTTGCACATCTCCTCTGCCTCTGTGATTAAGTCATTACCCAAAAGCTGACGTTCACCAGTTTCGTACCAGTTGAGAGGGGTACGGCAATTCCTGCCATACAGAATTTCAAATGGGGCCTTGCTCGAACTTGCTTGAAAACTATTGTTGTAGGAGAATTCAGCATAAGGAAGACAATCCTCCCACTTCATGCCGAAGGAGATCACACAAGCCCTGAGCATATCTTCAAGAATCTGGTTGACACGCTCGACTTGACCGCTAGTTTGAGGATGGAAAGCTGTGCTGAAGCGGATGTTGGTGCCCATGGCCTTCTCAAAAGAATCCCAAAACTTTGATGTAAAGATGCTGCCACGGTCTGAAGAGATCACTTGTGGAATACCGTGCAGAGAGACAATCCGAGAGGTATAGAGTTCCGCCAATTGAGCTGCAGTGATCGACTGTTTGATAGGCAGAAAATGAGCCACTTTGGTGAGTTTGTCGATGACAACGAATATAGCATCATTGCCACGCTTGGACTTTGGAAAACCAGTCACGAAGTCCATTTAAATGTGGTCAAACTTCCATTCTGGAATGGCAAGAGGTTGGAGGAGACCAGCTGGCCTTTGGTGTTCTGCCTTCACTCTTCTGCAGACATCACATTCATTCACGAACTGAGCAATCTCGCGCTTCATTCGTGTCCACCAATAAGCCTGCTTAAGGTCCCGATACATCTTCGTGCTCCCAGGGTGGATGGAGAGGAGAGAATTGTGAGCCTCATTCAAGATCACTTTATGAAGGTCACCTTTGGGTACAACAATACGATCCTCGAAGAAGAGAGTATCCTTGTCATCAAGGCGGTAGCACTTGTACTTGGATTGACTCTTGGCAATCCCAATCTTCACCTTTTTCACCATAGCATCAAGAAGCTGGGCTTGGCGAATCTGGTCTTCCATGGTAGGAGAGACTTGAAGGTTGGCGAGGAAACCTTGAGGAACAACTTGCAGATTAAGTTTGCGGAAAGCTTCACAAAGCTCGGGTTGATAAGGCTTGAGAATCAGACTGTTGCAATAAGCTTTCCTGCTCAATGCGTCAGCAATCACATTTGCCTTGCCTGGAGTATACTCGATACTCGGATTATACTCTTGAATCATTTCGACCCATCGAGTTTGCCTGAGGTTGAGATTAGGCTGAGTGAAGATGTACTTGAGACTCTTGTGGTCAGTGAAAATGTCCACTTTTCTTCCCAATAGAAGATGTCTCCAAGTCAAAAGAGCATGCACAACTGCCGCCAATTCGAGATCATGAGTGGGGTAGTTCTTCTCATTAGGCTTCAACTAGCGAGAGGTATAAGCAACAACTTTCTTCTCTTGCATCAATACTGTGCCAAGACCTTGGGGAGAGGCATCACAAAAGACCTCGTACGGCTTGGATTCATCAGGCGGAGTCAGAACTGGAGCAGTGATCAATTTCTCTTTCAAAGTGTCGAAAGCAATGTCACACTCCGGAGACCAAACGTACTTGACGTGCTTCTGGAGAAGATTAGATAGAGGCTTCGCGATCTTAGAAAAGTTTTCAATGAATCTTCAACAATAGCTTGCGAGGCCGAGGAAGCTACGGAGTTGCTTCACGTTCTGAGGAGGTTCCCAATTCACAATTGCAGACACCTTCTCAGGATTCACGGCAATACCCTTGGCAGAGATGATATGACCAAGATAAAGAACCTCATCGAGCCAAAATTCACACTTGGAGAACTTGGCGTAGAACTAATGTTCCCTCAACTTATCAAGTACCAAACGCAAGTGCTTGGCATGATCTTCCTTGTTTTTCGAGAAAACCAGAATGTCGTCGAGATAGACCAAAACAAAGTCATTGGTGTAGGCGTTGAAGATGAAGTTCATCATGCGAGAGAACATCGGAGGAGCGTTGACGAGGCCAAAAGACATGACAGTGTATTCATATGAACCATAGCTTGTCCTGAAAGCCGTCTTGGGAATATCTTGCTCACGGATTTGAATCTGATGATAACCCATACGGAGATCAAGCTTGGAGAATACTTGGGCACCTTTGAGTTGTTCGAACAGCTCATTGATGTTGGGAAGTGGGTATTTGTTCTTGATGGTCTTCTTGTTCAATGGCCGGTAATCAACACAAAGTCGGTCCGTTCCATCCTTCTTCTTCACAAAAAGAACACCACAACCCCATGGAGAAGAACTAGGCCGGATGAGACCCATTTTCTCTTGAATATCGAGTTGCTTCTTCAGCTCGTTCAACTCTTCAGGTCCGAGCTTGTAAGGACGTTTGCACACAGGTTCCGTGCCAGGCTCAAGATCAATGACGAATTCAACTGGCCGGTGCGGAGGCATTCCTGGAAGCTCTTCTGGAAAGACGTTTTGATATTCACAAACGACTGGAATTTGCGAGATAGCATCCAGTTCACCCTTCTCATTGAGGGAAAACAGACGGATGGTATTATCCCGAGCGGCAAAGACAATTACATCCTCAGACGAATGAGTCAATTGAATCTGCCTGGCAGCACAATCAAGATGTGCCTTGTGCTTAGAAAGCCAATCCATTCCGAGAATAAGATCAATATCCGAGTTACCAAGAACAATTGGGGAAGAAAGGAACTTGTAGTCACCCAATGTGATAGTAACCTCCGGGATGCAGGTGTTAGCTGTCATCTGCTTGCCCGGTGACACAATTTGCAAGGAACTTTGTAGATACTGATAATCGCACTCATACTTTGATGCAAAAGGTTTGGAAATGAAACAATGCGATGCACCAGTGTCAAAAAGAACTTTGGCAGGAATATCGTTAACAGGAAGGTTACCCATAGTCACATCTGACGAGTCCTCTGCCTGAGCTGCATTCATCAAGTTGACCTTGGCATGCTTGGGGTTATGCTTGACCATAGTTGTACTTGCCGATCTAACAGGAGGAGGAGGAGGAAGACGCCTCTGGCTGAAACACTTGTTGGCATAGTGACCCTTCTGTTGGCACTTGTTGCACGTGACCTCTGAAAGCGGACGGTGATACAGAGCACTCGATCTTGGAGCTTGAGACGAAGTCTTGTTCTGAAAGCCAGGGTTGGGTGGGTGGGAAGAACCACTGCCACCTTTGCTCTTCTGCTGATACGGCTGACGGAACGGAGGAGGAGGAAGCCAATACTTCTGCTGCTTGGCCACTTGAGTAGAGGAATAAGGAGTAACATCTCTGACTCGCTTCTTGGAAGCATCACACCTCAACTGAGCAACCTCTTGCTTCAGTGCCATGTTGTAGAACTCATCGTATCTCAAGGGCTCGAAGAGAACAAGAGCTAGCTGGATTTCTTCTCTGAGACCACCCCTAAACTGGTATATCATGCTCTTCTCATCAGACACGTCCTGCTTGGCAAAGCGGGCGAGCTTCTGGAACAACTTGTTGTAGTCATAGACAGACAAAGAGCCTTGCTTCAGGTGGCGGAATTCTTCATGCTTGCTTTCAACCACGCTCTGGGGAATATGATGAGCTCGGAAATCTTGAGGAATACATCCCAGGTGATAACACGTCCACCTCTGGAATCCTTGTATTGCTGGAACCATTCTGCAGCTTGATCTTTGAGTTGGAAGGAAGCAAACTTGACAAAGTCCTCAGGCCTGATGTTACTGCACTCGAAATGCTTGCACAGATCCACAAGCCAATCGTCAGCATTAGTTGCCTCAACACAATTGCTGAAAGTCTTTGGCCCGTTAGCAAGGAACTGGTTGAGTGTAGCAAAGTGATTCTGATTGTTGCCTTGGTTCCCTTGGTTGCCTTGATTGCGCTCTTGAAGAATTTGCATGATCAACTGTGAGTTTGCATTGGTTGCGGCCATCACAGCTTGCCATGCCTCCGGAGGAGGTGGAGGTGGTGGCGGATCCTAATTCTAATTCTGATTGGTGCTCTTAGCGGGAGCCATCCTGAAGAGGTTGACCACCGTTAGCACATAGATAGATAAATGAAGCTGAATCCAACGGAATGAAAATTGCAACATATAGTCTTCACATCTGAACAAAATGAACGAATGCATTCCTCTTGAAATGGTCACATATCCATAAATTGAGAAGCCACGTAGAATTAAGGTAGAGAAATAAATCAACAAGATACTGATCAAGAACGAATAATCGGTAAGAAATCCCAATCTCAAACCAATATCCGTGGAAGAAGAACTAGAGCTACTAGAATTCCCACCTATGAAACTCCCGAACCTTTCCGGTTATGCAATCAGGTGTTGGGGATACAGGGGAAGCATAATATCTCACACAAACTAGCAAATCCTACATCCAGCTGTATCCATTCTTCAGCACATAACCAAGAAAAACTTCGGAAACCATCTACCTCAACCTTCAAAAAGCATCCGTTATACAAGTTATGGCGATACTCCCGAACTCCCGCCCCAGTACTGGGTGGCGTCGAGGTTATCTCACCAACGAACTGCATAAAAGAGATTTTTGATGTCGGCGTACTAAACTCAGGTATTCCATAAATGCAATGATAAAATTATGACGACAACACCTTAGAGCTCAACTCCCCGGGACACTTCCACAAAAACCCCTGACAGGAGGCACCAAGACAATGTTCTCATCATAAAACCATCGGAACGATTCCAAGATACCCGCGTGATCCTAATTTTTTTTAGTGAAATTGAGAAGAGAAGAGTCAAAACTCTACGTCAGGATGCCTTACTAGAGCGATGAGGAGACTGGGAAGTAAAAAGAATTCCTAAACTCTCCGATATATAATTCCTAAATGACTCAAAACATTTTTCTAGACACAACTCAGCCGCTAAAAACGATCAAGCAATGGGGCTCCTAAGGTCGGGGAAGGCTCTGATTACCAACTTATAACACCCTCGATGCGACTATATCTCCCACGTGTCGAGGCACGACTTAGAGGCATAATCGCATTGAAGGCATATGTCGCAAGTTAGGCAATATTCACAACATCCCATGTAATATATATAAATAAAAGGGGAGATAACATAGTTGGCTTACACTCGCCACGTCAATCAAGTACATACTCATGGCCCGTCTATGGCGCCAAAATAAAAGAGAACCCAACATGCGACACGGTCCCGATCACCCCCAACTGGGCACCACTACTGATCATCAGGAAAGGAAACATAGTAACGTTGAGAGTCTTCGTCGAACTCCCACTTGAGCTCAAACGCATCTCCTGGAGCGGAATCATCAGGCCCTGCATCTGGTGTAATAGTAATCTGTGAGCCACAGGGACTCAGCAATCTCGCACCCTCGCGATCAAGACTATTTAAGCTTATAGGTAAGGCAAGGTAAAAATATATGTGGAGCTGCAGCAAGCGACTAGAAAATATGGTGGCTATCCTGTTCACAAAAGAGAGCGAGAAGAGGAGGAAAAGCGCGAGCGAGAAACTAGAGAACAACCTGCGCAAGCATTACTCCAACACCGTGTCCACTTCCCGGGCTCCGCCGAGAAGAGGCCATCACGGCAACACACTCAGTTGATTCATTTTAATTAAGTTAAGGTTCAAGTTATCTAAAACCGGACATTAACAAATTCCCATCTGCCCATAATCGTGGGCATGGCTTTCGAAAGTTCAAATCCCTGCAGGGGAGTCCCAACTTAGCCCATGACAAGCTCTCACGGTCAACGAAGGAATAGACCTCCTCCCAAGACGTTCCGATCAGACTCGGTATCTCGGTTATTCAAGACACTTTGACAGGTTAAAACAAGACCAGCAACACCGCCCGAATGTGCCGACAAATCCCGATAGGAGCTGCACATATCTCTTTCTCAGGGCACACTC
>NC_057803.1:441177975-441180189 GCF_018294505.1 Triticum aestivum | reverse complement strand
GACCCTCGGGCTCAGGAAACCCAAGGGAAAAGAGGCTAGGTGGCAAATGGTAAAACCAAGGTTGGGCATTGCTGGAAAAGCTTTAATCAAGGCGAACTATCAAGGGGTTCCCATTATAACCCAACCGCGTAAGGAACGCAAAAATCCGGGAACATAATACCGATATGACGGAAACTAGGGCGGCAAGAGTGGAACAAAACACTAGGCGAGAGGCCGAGCCTTCCACCCTTTACCAAGTATATAGATGCATTAAAATAACATGGCAATATAATGATATCCCAACAAGCAAATAAATGTTCCAACAAGGAACGACCGTCAATCTTCACCTGCAACTAGCAACGCTATAAGAGGGGCTGAGCAAAGCGGTAACATAGCCAATCAACAGTTTGCTAGGACATGGTGTGTTAGTGGTTTGACATGGCAATTTCAGAGGCTTGGAAGCAAGTGGTAGGTATCGTCGCATTGGCAAAGGAAAAGAGTGAGCAAATCTAGCATAGCAAAGATAGTAGTGATTTCGAGGGTATGATCATCTTGCCTGCACAGTTGTCAGAGTTGACTGGATCCTCAAAAGCAAACTCAACGGGCTCCTCGTTAGCGAACTCGTCTCCCGGCTCAACCCAAACAAGACAAACAAGCAACATGGACACAATCGACCATGTGCAAGGAACAAACGAAATGATGCAAAGATGGAATGCTATGCGGGATGCATATGCAAGATCTGACAAAGGATGCATGAACCTGGCCTCAACTTGGAAATCCAAGTGTGCCACTGGAAAGATGAGATGAAATCGCTTTAAAACGATATAAAGAACACCAGAATCGGAGTTACGGCTTGGAAATGGCAAGCGATTCAAATATGACACCGGTCTGCGATTTACAGCAAGTAGCCATCTAAATGCAACAAGATGTACATGCTACAACACCCAAACATGACAACAAAATACATGGCAGGGATGCATTCATGATTCGTAACAAAAGTCTAGCATTGAGCTACGGCCAATTCATCCATTAACAGGTTCAAACAAGCATGGCAAAAATGCATATGGTAAACAGATTTCAGACTTTGTGAAATTAACACTTGTCTGGAATTTCGGATCAGGTAGCACTTTCGGAGCATCAAAACTACATGCTACAGGACCTGAACATGGCAAAGTAAAGCATTGCATGGAGCTACTCAAAGAGCTTAACAAAAGTCCCTTACTGACCTTGAGCCAAAAGGGATCAGAAAATACAATTGCAATCATGTGAACATGGCAAAAACATAACCAGTTTTCAGACTTGGTGAAAACTGGCACATGCTGAAACATATCTCAAGTAGGCATGTTTACGATCTCGATGCACTCACTACGGAGCAAGTCATGACCAACTAAGCATACATCTATACACAAAATGCAAGCTAGACATGGCAAGAACAATAGCACAGCATGCACGGATCAACTACAACATCATCGGCAAAATTGCAAACAAGTTGACAATCTGCCCAGGTTCACAAAGTATCAAAAGTAGAGCTCGATTGACTCAAGCTAGGGTGCTCCATCAATTCAAACAAAGGCATGGATGGATAGAGCACTACAATATTAACAAAACATCCTTACTGATTATCCTCAAAAGAGGCACGGATCACTAGGAAACAACATGAACATATGGCCATATGAGATAAACAGCTCAAGGACTTAGTGGAATTGCCAAGTCCCTGAAATCAGAATTACCAAGTGCCTCACTTGGTAAGCTTGTGCTAGTCACCACACACATCACAAAAATACATGGGTTGCACCTCTGGAAAGATGACAAAACCCTTAACAAAACATATGTAGGACTCATGGTGATAACATGCACACAATAATCATGGCAAAATGACAAAAAGCTAAATGGAGTAGCAGATCTGACAAATAACTCAAGTAGCACTCTTCTAAAAGCATTTCGGGCGTCAAGATGAACTCAAATGAAAATGATGCAATGGAATGAAATGATGTACTCTCTGAGATGAACATTTTGATATGCTATATGCCCAAAACCGAGCTACGGATGCAGAGTTATAGCATGATCAAGATGGGCACATGGATTAGGGTTTCGAGAGAAAAAGTCAACCCGAGGAGATATTTTCAGATCTGGATCGCACGCGGATCGAGGTTCGACGGAGGAGTCGCCGGAGTTCTTGCCGTACTTGACGAAGGCGACGGCGGACCCGGGCGAGGAGGAGGGCGGCGGGCGGCC